>NC_043004.1:100520424-100527924 GCF_006345805.1 Octopus sinensis | reverse complement strand
CCCCAAGACACCTGAAGAAGGCTGGAGGTTATATCAGCCGAAACGTTGTGTTAATAACACACAAGATGAGGACAAATATCCGTCGAATGTAAATAATGTAAATAATGTACATAATTCCTCATCTCTTAAATATAGAACTGTATCTCCTACAACTTGTTTGCTTAACCATAACCGTGTTCTTTAGATACAAGATGACCAAACATTATCATGCTTTTTAGTAATTGGCAAGTGTAATTCTGTATTTTAAAATCACGTTGGTGAAAGGACATATCCTTATCTGACACTATCGATCGTTTTAAACCAGTTATTTGGTGAATGTATAAACTGATACAAATGTTATAATGACTTCATGATAGTTAGTTGATGTAATATTAATCATAATAAACCATAGTGCTTTAAGCTAAATGTGGTGAAAGTGGTTTTTAAAACCAATCAAGTTTTGCTAAAGGTCCAACATGGTGTTCTCAGTACATTCCTGAAAGATCATTAATGTTACTAATCCGCTCAGGAAGCTAATGTTTGGAATAAATAAAACATATATCAAACGCTTAGTTTAGCAACATACAGCAAAATCTCGCTCGAATGGCTAATTAAACTAACTGCACGGTTGGATTACACACACTTTTTGATGTCGCTTTTCTTTTGTAGTGCTAAATCAATCGATGCTGTCCCTTTACCGAGAGATTCCTCCAATACGCAAAATACTATTAGAAATTTTATTATGAATCGCAGTGACATATTCACCTCTGTGCTTTAACAAATCTTCTCCTATGTTATCTCTTCAAGGGGATTGATTTCATTTTAGTTTCCTAATTGCTTGTGTAACTTCTGAAGTTATTAACGAGAATTTTTCGTCTTTATTGTTTTAGCGTATTACTATCTTCGTCTAGAGCTGTAAAGTTCCTCACATTATTCCTTCTATCTTTCAATTACATCATTTGCCTTGCTTAGTTGGCTGCCATATTTATCTTCAAAATCTTGACATTTTGGTACCCATTCTTTGGTAAGATCTTTAAACAATTTGCTATATTTTTTATTGAGTTATTTACACTACGACTTCTTCCTATTTCCTCACATTTTTCGTTAATCAACGTAATTTTTGTTGATTTAATATCTTTCTTTTCTTTTTCTTTTTTTTTTGTACGTTTCCTATTGGCAAATATATATATTCCCTTTTTGTTGTTTTATTTTCATATACTTTCCGTTTCAGATCTCTTCTTTCGCCATGGCTGATTAAAACATTTATTTATCCAATGATTCCTGACGCTTTTCGTTTTAACAAGACTTTCTGTCATCTGTTTTTATACAAACACGCACAAGCACAAACATACACATACAAGCATACGCAATCACACACACACACACACACACAACACACACACACACACACACACACATCCTCTATCACCTACTCAGCTCTTCACTTCATTTCGTCCCTTCCCTTTCCTTTTATTCTCCTGCTATCAGGGCAAGGAAGTATTGTCGATTCCATTTATATCTCTTCAGGAGGTGGAGATAATTGATGTTCAATGTGAAGTATAGGGTGATATTTACTATTCTATATCCTGGCCACGTGGCTGCCCATGAGATAATGGTTTCACCACAATGAAGCGAAACATCACCAACATTATAGAAGGTTTTTTTTTCTCTGGGGAACGAACAATTACACAAACTCATACATCCTATTATTTGTGACTCCTTATATAAGCCTCTGTATATATTTTAGATGTAAATAATAAAGAGTATAGGCCAATGTGTGTGTGTGTGTTTGTGTGTCTGTGTGTGTGTGTGTGTGTGTGTGTGTGCGCGCGCATCGTGTTGATAGTCCATTGTACGAAATACTTGGAACCTGATGTATTTCAAATTTCGGAAATTTTTAAATTACACGATAAAGGCAACTTGTGCATAGGACCTATTTTTACAGAAATTATCCATTTACATTTCGTAATGCTGCATATCAAAATATGCCGTGCATATGGTCTTATATACACATTTGACACAAGTCTTCTTTCACACGGCAAAGTAAGAGATTCACTTTGGGAACGCTTTGCTTTCCTGCAATGAAATCCGTCCATTACACTTTTCACTTCAGCTTATCAAACATGAAAACACCTCGGGGTCACTATCGCTGCTTAGTTTTATTCCATTCCGAACACTCTTTCCAGCAACATTCCATTTGTGGTGCTTAAAAACTATTCGGATTTACGAGGTTTTGGGATTTCGGAATTCGGGATAAACGATTAATAACTGTGTTTTCGAGTGTGTGTGTGTGTGTGTGTGTGTGTAGCGTGCGTGTGCGTGTGTGCGCGCGCGCGAAATGTGTGTGTGTATGTATATGTGTTTGTGTGTATGTGTGCGCATAGTATATAAATATATACACACATGTGTGCTTCTATGTGCATGTGTATATATATATACATATATACGTATATTATTGTTTTTCGGTTTTTCCCTTTCCCCTTCTCCGTCCCTCCTCTCTCTCTATATATATATATGTAGAGAGAGAGAGAGAGAGAGAGAGAGAGAGAGAGTGAGAGAGAATGAAAGAGAAAGAATGAAAAACAAAATGAGAAAGGGGGAGAGAGAGTAAGAAAAAGGGTGAGTGAGAAGGTGGGAGAGTGAAAGAGAGAGAGAGAAAGAGAGAGAGAAATACATATATATATATGTATGGAAACATACATACATACATACATACATATACACAGCACATAATGTGAAAGTAAGTACTAGGGTGGTGTGATTCGATCGTTCAGACAACCCCTCCGCTGTCTCTTTTACGGATTTGTGGCCGTGTGCCAGTCTAAGTAGTCATCATTGTCACTGCTCTTGCAGCCATTATTATCATCGAAGTCGTTGTCGCAGTGGAAGAAATTGCTGTTGTTTTTGCTGTTGTTGTTGCTGTTGTTATTGCTGCCCAGCGTTATCATCGTTATTGTGGTCCACCTACATAAAACCCGACAACTATTCTTTCCCAGTTGACCTGTCTTTGATAGGTCATTCAAAACAAATACATAAATAAATAAAGAATAGCCTTGTCTTACAGTCTTTCAACACTGACAGATTTCAACCCTTTTAACACCATTTCTCCGTAATGTGTTAATAGAGTTCTGCCCGTCATTTCCGTTTGACTTCCGTTTGGCATCTGCTCAGCCATGGCAGGCTTCCAACTGACAACTTCGCAATGACTTTTACCCGATGTTCGCTACCCATACACGCTCTATGTTGTCATTGTCATCTTCAGCTTGTTTAGCTCCACGCAAGCATCGTAATTGACAGTTAACTTATTGTCAGCGTTCTTCTCTTTTTACGTTCTGGTTTCAAATCGTACCGGGCGAATCAAGAGTTTTCATTTTTCCAAGGTGTCAAAATCGATATTAATATCGATAAAAACGATATAATCGACTGTATTCTAATAAAAAAAAATCTGTGACATTACGCTCTGTGCTAGAAATAATATATTGCTAGTGTATTTAAAAGTTTTATGTGAGTATTACCCTTGGCTGTGTGGTAAGTAGCTTGCTTACCAACCACATGGTTCCGGGTTCAGTCCCACTGCGTGGCACCTTGGGCAAGTGCTTGTACTATAGCCTTGCTGGTGGATTTAGTAGACGGAAACTGAAAGAATTCCGTCGTATATATGTATATATATAATATATATATATATATATATATATGTATGTATGTATGTATGTATGTATGTGTGTGTGTGAGTATATGTTTGTGTGTCTGTGTTTGTCACCCCAAAATCGCTTGACAACTGATGCTGGTGTGTTTACGTCCCCGTAACTTAGCGGTTCGGCAAAAGAGACCGATAGAATAAGTACTAGGCTTATAAAGAATAAGTCCTCGGGTCGATTTGCTCCAGCATAGCCACAGTCAAATGACTGAAACAAGTAAAAGAGTAAAGAGTATTGTTCAATCTCGATTTTCAAACTCTTTAGGGTCGATAAAATAAAGTATCAGAGTTGGTTTAGTTCGCTAAATACTCCTAGAAACGTCTGACTAAGTTTACGTGGCTTCTTCATGGCTGTCCTTTTAACTAGCCTCACACAGTTTTAGCGTGCATCCTAGATGACATTCCAATCTCCAGCTAACACTAAAGAAAGAGCGACGTTTCTGGAAAATGTCTCTAGAGGCTTTAGTAAATCGGACAACCTCACGCCTGTTGAAGCCTAGGAAGTTACCAGCAGTAGTTATGGCAATCGCTGCTGGTCACGTCCAGCACCAGTGATTTACTAGTGCTCGTATTGCGGTATCTGCGACTTTCCGAAATAACATAACGACTCCACCCCACGTTTCTTTCCGAGCTGCATTTGTTGTTATTACGTATGCTGTTTTTACTGCCGCCATCTTCGCAGCTGCTGCTGCTGCCGCTGCTGTTGCTGTTGAGCGAAGCGGTCTCCGTCCCAGAGCTCGCAAGATGGGAGAAGTCCGAAACGTGGTGCTTTGCTATTCGTAAGACCCGCAGAAGAGAAAGCAGGTCACCCCCCCCCCCGACACCGAGAGCATCGACGGATGGATGAAAGCGCATCTAGGCTCAGCGGCTGCGTAGGAAGTCGGGGAGTTGCTGCTGCTACGGCTGCTTATGATGATTTTACTAATGAAGTTGTTGAGGTTGTTTTATTTACTCTTAAACTCTTTTACTCTTTTACCTGTTTCAGTCATTTGACTGCGGCCATGCTGGAGCACCGCCTTTAATCGAGCAACTCGACCCCAGGACATATTTTTTTGTAAGCCCAGTACTTATTCTATCGGTCTCTTTTGCCGAACCGCTAAGTAACGGGGACATAAACACACCAGCATCGGTTGTCAAGCAATGCTAGGGGACAAACACAGTCACACAAAAACACATATACATACATATATATATACATATATAAGACGGGCTTCTTCCAGTTTCCGTCTACCAAATCCACTCACAAGGCCTTGGTCTGCCCGAGGCTATAGTAGAAGACGCTTGCCCAAGGTGCCACGCAGTGGGACTGAAACCGGAACCATGTGGTTGGTAGACAAGCTACTTACCACACAGCCACTCCTGCGCCTTATTGTTCTTATTCTTATGAGGTCATGGCGTCGGCAGTATTGGGGGCTTCCTTTCATTTACCGTCTTCCGTGGGTAGAAAACTCTTAATAGTTGATCGCTCCACAAATATAACACCTTGGATTAGTGCTCTCTAACACTACTATCAATCTAATACCATTTGGCTGTTCGATTAGGTCGAGGATGGCTTTCGTTTTCTCTTCATTCAATTCTATTATTACCTCTATGCTTTATAACCGACCAATTTTCTTGTCGCTTCCGGTGTATCTCCATGATGGTCCCTCTCTCGTCATGTGGCAAAACCGCCACTGCCAGCCACACAGATGTTTATTTCTCATATCATATTTACTATCCTCGTTTGCTCATGTATAATGGGATGAGGATAAACTAATATTTAACGGGGTTTCTGGAGTGTTTCCTCGCTTCTAATCTGATATCCCTTGTACTGTATTCTCTGACTAAAGTCTTGTTTCTACACGGGTTGCAGACACGCGTGCGTTGGGGTTGGTCTTACAACCCGCAGAGTGTGTGTGTGTATCTACATACGTATCTACATACACACACGTATCTACATACATACACACGCACACACTCTCTATCACACATACACACACTCACATGCATATTTGCATATTCAACATTTTTGTAAAGAATATTTCATACTGTCACAATATTTGAAGAAAGATTCTCTTTGAAATTATTAACTATTAAAAAAACCCAGAGAACGTTGGAAAAGAGAAGGAAACGAACGTTTTCGAATGAAGTTTTCGACAGACTTCATTCTGAAAGGTTCGTGTTAATCTATTTATAAAGTTTTTTCTTTTCCAATCCTTACTCACTTTTTACATGTATGTATACATGCATATATGTCTGCATATGCATATGTATGTATGTGTGTATGTATGTATGTATGTATGTATGTATGTATGTATGTATGCATGCATGCATGTATTATGTATGTATGTATATATATATATATATATATATATATATATATAATATTTAAAAATATAAAGTGTATAAAATGTGTTTATACACAGAGACTCTTTATATGCTAGAAAGGGCAGTTAAAACCCAACCCACGAAAAAAAAAAGAATTCATGAGGCACGCTGTTTTAAAAATATTTTATACATTTTATATTTTTAAGAATATGTTGTCTTATGACTTTTATTTATGCATGCTAACCACTGGTAATAAATTATTTTGATTTTTTTTACCTTCATATTTACGATAGTAATATTATAATTCTGAAGCTATATAGGACACAGTTTTAAATTTGTTTCTTTACTGCTGGACTATATGCTTACGCTTGCGCACTAAGTTCGAATCCATAATGGATGAATGTATAGCTGCCTTGAACACGTGTTTTCAGTACATATGTGCAACTGCATAATTATGCATTAATTAACGATCTCACCGACGATCTACAGATTCCAAATTACTTTATTGGGCAATTAATAGAGAAACTCAAGTTCGGGATTAACCATTTCTTTTTTTTGTTCGTTTTGGTGTTATATCAGCATGCCTCATGAAGAAGTCCCTAATTTGCATACCATAAGTATTTAACACTCTATAAATATCAGCGGCCTGTCAACGGGGTTCTTAGTCCTCACAGTATCAAGGTATGATATAATATATATGTAACTTATGGTATAATTATAAACGGGGCAAATTTTAGCCATTTCTCCATAGACTGTAAAAATGATGAACAACCTTAATCGATCTTCGAACCTTATTGGGTTTTCATCGTCTATATATATTAATTTGCCATCCGTATTTCATCAGTGAGATCGCTAAAACTATAAAAATATATGCTAATATAGGATAAAATGCTTTTCAGAAAAATATTCATAAAAAATGGCAGTATATTAAAATATTTCTAAAGGTTAAGAATCCATAGGATTAATCCCGAAATTGATTCAATATAGAAATAACGAACTTTAAAAAAAAAAAAATTGTGTTAGCTAGCTTTCCTCAATTTCTGCACAACGTGTATTTATAGTGAATGTATAATGAAATGTGGAAATTGACGATATAAAATTGTTATCAGCATATTGGCATAGAAATAATTTTCTTTTGCCCTTGTTTATAAGTTTTATATATATATATATATATATATATATATATATATATATATATAATATATATATATATTATATATATATATATATATATATATGTATACGTAAAAAAAATACAAACTGGGACAAGAACGCAAAACATTCAGAAGATGATTCAAAAAACACGGACGGGACACCCGAAGCCCCCAATCCCCAGTCAAGAACCGGACCATCCCCGCAACCTCGGCCGACCAATCCTGAGATTGCTCCGACTTGGCCAGTCCCAAAGGAAAATCTAAGCCAAGCGCATTAGATTCTTTAGAAGAAAGCCTCGAATGTATACAAAACAAGGACGGGAACGAACACATATATATATGCATGTATATACACAAACATAC
>NC_043004.1:100497924-100515424 GCF_006345805.1 Octopus sinensis | reverse complement strand
TGAAAATGGCACATTAGATAAATGCGTTCTTAAATACGCATAAAAATAATTATAATAATAAAAAAAAACGAAGAAAATATTTTCAAATATGCATTTTATCTTTACCCTGCTCATATGGGACTGACATTAGACGAAAGAACACCGATGATAGAATCAAGAATATTGTTAAAATATGTGTACTAGTCTATAGGAACTTGACTTAATGATATAAAAGAGAATGCTAGAATACCGAATATTGCGTTATCAGCATTGAAAGATACACTCATTTAGGCACTTGGTATATGAAAGCATACACATAGATTGTAGCAGACGAAATTTATCTGTTATGGGCACCGGAATTTCTATATCACGTGATTTCATTCTACTGAAATTTATCAGCGGAAAACTTCTGGTTATCACATGCCAGTCAAATCTGGCTGCCATGCTATATAGAAAATATTAGCATCTTTTCATACGCTGACGTCAAAAATAACAAGCGGGCTTAATAGAACTAATTATTGGTAAGAGAAGCCGTATTAGTACCAAGAAGTAATCTTTATGTTCAACTTAACAGGGATGTTTTGCTAGGGCACTAAATATTGCGTTATTAGTCTTGAAAGATCCTCTCCAATAGGCGCTTCGTGCATAAAAGAAATATATAGATCATAGACATATAGGAATTCGGGCGACGATGACAGACGATTCTCACCTACTGCGATCTGAATGTGTGCTTTTATGCACCAAGCGCTTATGTGAGAGAATCGCTCAAGGCTAATAACGTGGTATTTGGTGTTCTAATAGGACGTTCATGTTAAGTTGAATATAAAAGTATCTTTTGGTATTAATATTCCCTTCCATCGCTAATAATTAATAAAAGCTAACCTTTGTTAGGGAGTATCTGATTGTATTGGGTTGTCCGGAAAGTTCATGCCGATTTATAGTAGCTTACCTTTCGACTTATTTTAGAACATGGTTGAGTCCATAAAATACCATTTGACTACATCTCCATTTAGAGCACAGTTTAATCTATCTTTTCGTCGAAGAAGGTTCCTATAACCTGTGTTAATTCTGTAACCATTTAAAATGGAAGATAATAAAATTCATTTTCGGCACTTATGCTTTGGGAACCAGACAAAAATTGCTGCAGCTCGGCTGCGATGTGTTACCCCACCCTCCATATTCACCAGATATTGCTCCTTCTGATTTCCACATATTCAGGTCTCAGCAGAATTGTCTTATTGGTAAAAATTTCAATTCTTTGGATGACATAAAAAGATACCTTGATGAATTCTTTGCCATGAAACCACCCCAATTCTGGGAAGAGGGTATTTCCAAGTTAAAGGGAAGATGGAGACGCATTGTGCAACAAAATGGTCCATATTTGGTTGATTAAAAATGTAATGGCAAGTATTTATTGACCTTTTTCTTACCTTTAAAAATCGGCACGAACTTTTCGGACAACCCAATAAAATGTTAAGCATTAGGCTTCTAATTTCCATCAGCTAATTGTCCTACATGAGAGAAGAATAGTGGAGTTAACCACCCAGTGTCAAGTCTAAGATCTATCAGCTTACCTGATGATTGTGCGTTCAATCTATGAGTCCGTGTATAGGTATGTACAGCTATTCAATCGGAACGTAGAGACAACATCAATAGTATTAGAATAACTATTACAAGAATATTCATGGCAGGGATAATCAGACTGCATTGAGTCTATTCCCCAAAACTGAATAAAGATTTCAGATCACTTTTGAAAATATTATTGAACATAATAGGCGCAGGAGTGGCTGTGTGGTAAGTGGCTTGCTAACCAACCACATGGTTCCGGGTTCAGTCCCACTGCGTGGCACCTTGGGCAAGTGTCTTCTGCTATAGCCCCGGGCCGACCAATGCCTTGTGAGTGGATTTGGTAGACGGAAACTGAAAGAAGCCTGTCGTATATATATATATATATATAAGTCTGTGTATATGTTTGTGTGTCTGTGTTTGTCTCCCTAGCATTGCTTGACAACTGATGCTGGTGTGTTTACGTCCCCGTCACTTAGTGGTTCGGCAAAAGAGATCGATAGAATAAGTACTGGGCTTACAAAGAATAAGTCCCGGGGTCGATTTCCTCGACTAAAGGCGTTGCTCCAGCATGGCCGCAGTCAAATGACTGAAACAAGTAAAAGAGAGTAAAAGAGTAATAACATCTGAAGAAGGCTGGAAAGTATAACGGCTAAAACGTTTGATTATATCAGGATGACGACGTTAATCAGTATATAAGAAAAGGAAATATGATTTTATACATGAAAAGAATCCAAAGCGACAAAAGCTGAAATTTCCCAGACACAACAATATAGTCTAGCATAGAAATACACACACATAAATACATACATACACACACACACACACACACTCTTTTACTTGTTTCAGTCATTTGACTGCAACCATGCTGGTGCACCGCCTTTAGTCGAGCAAATCGACCCCAGGTCTTATTCTTTGTAAGCCTAGTACTTATTTTATCGGTCTCTTTGCCGAACCGCTAAGTTACGTGGACGTAAACACACCAGCATCGGTTGTCAAGCGATGTTGGGGGGACAAACGCACACATACACATATATATATATACATATATACGACGGGCTTCTTTCAGTTTCCGTCTACCAAATCCATTCACAAGGCTTTGGTCGCTCCGAGGCTATAGTAGAAGACACTTGCCTAAGGTGCCACGCAGTGGGACTGAACCCGGAACCATGTGGTTGGTAAGCAAATATATTCGACGGGCTTCTTTCAGTTTCCGACTACCAAATCCACTCACAAGGCTTTGGTCGCTCCGAGGCTATAGTAGAAGACACTTGCCTAAGGTGCCACGCAGTGGGACTGAACCCGGAACCATGTGGTTGGTAAGCAAATATATTCGACGGGCTTCTTTCAGTTTCCGACTACCAAATCCACTCACAAGGCCTTGATCGGCCCGAGGCTATAGTAGAACACACTTTCTCAAGGTGCCGTACTGTGGGACTGACAACTGAACCATATGGCTGGGAAGCAACCTTCTTACTTCATAAATGTATGACAACTGGATTTACATCGCGGGTTAACATTCGTTTTTATAGCTCGAAAGAGATGAGAGTAACTTTAGTAGTTATGCTGAACAGCATATGAAATTTGCTTCTCTGTGCAGACAACTCAATCTCCACTAATATCTAAAACTTGCGCTCCTTCGTTTACGACGATGCGTGTTCTAGATAATCTGATCAACGGAACACTTTGCTCGTGAAATTAAGGACCAAGCGAACTAGCATTCCACAGGCACTCTTTACTCTCTCTTTTACTCTTTTACTTGTTTCAGTCATTTGACTGTGGCCATGCTGGAGCACCGCCTTTAGTCGAGCAAATCGACCCCGGGACTTATTCGTTGTAAGCACAGTACTTATTCTATCGGTCTCTTTTGCCGAACCGCTAAGTGACAGTGACATAAACACACCAGCATCGGTTGTCAAGCAATGCTAGGGGGACAAACACAGACACACAAACACACACACACATACATATATATATATATACATATATACGACAGGCTTCTTTCAGTTTCCGTCTACCAAATCCACTCACAAGGCTTTGGTCGGCCCGAGGTTATAGTAGAAGACACTTGCCTAAGGTGCCACGCAGTGGGACTGAACCCGGAACCATGTGGTTGGTTACGTTTAACGTAGATCTCAGGGAGATTCATCGTGACACAAGATGAGAAAAGGTTGGCTCTTTGAAATACAGGTACAACTCATTTTTACCAGTTAAGTGAACTGGAGCAACGTGAAATAAAGTGTCTTGTTCAAAGAGAAAACAGGTCGCAGAGAATTGAGCTGACGACCTTACGATCGTGAGCCATCTACCCTAGCCACTACGCCACACTCCTTCACCCACATATACCACATATATTTATAACGGTGGAGGTGCAATGGCCCAGTGGTTAGGGCAGCGGACTCGCGGTCATAGGATCGCGGTTTCGATTCCCAGACGGGGCGTTGTGAGTGTTTATTGAGCGAAAACACCTAAAGCTCCACGAGGCTCCGGCAGGGGGTGGTGGTGATCCCTGCTGTACTCTTTCACCACAACTTTCTCTCACTCTCACTCTTACTTCCTGTTTCTGTTGTACCTGTATTTCAAGGGGCCGGCCTTGTCACTCTCTGTGTCACGCTGAATATCCCCGAGAACTGCGTTAAGGGTACACGTGTCTGTGGAGTGCTCAGCCACTTACACGTTAATTTCACGAGCAGGCTGTTCCGTTGATTCGGATCAACCGGAACCCTCGTCGTCGTAACCGACGGAGTGCTTCCATATCCATATTTATAACGATACGTATAAATGAATTGGACTAATTTTGAAAGATTCTCTGAAATTATAATCGCTGACGCTGTCTCCCAGTAATACATATAAAATGCTCAATTCCCGTTAGACATCCCGCACTTTTAATATGTTAGGTTAGTGTATACATTACGTTACATTATTTATATTTAGAGCTTCGTCATTACTTTATGATTATTCATATTACTGACTTTAATTTAAATACGGATATGAAGTTCGCTACATGGTTACTTTAGGTAGCAGAACAATGCCTGTCAACTGGGAACTGGGGAAATTAAATTTTCTGTACCATCACTGAATATGATCTAATAAGATAGAAATCACGTGATATAGTGGTCTCCGAGCTAGGATGGTATGGAGTTCTTTACCCTCAAGTAATATATATCGAATACGAATCCCACTGTATTACCAGTTGGGGGAAGCGTCCTCCTGTTGTTAAAATAGCAGTATCATCTGTTCTGAAAGAACACCCACGTTTAAGTGGCGATAAAAATTAATTCTCAGGATAAATACTGCTTCCATTTCTATTAGAAATTTTCTTAATGAACTAGTTTGCTAAATATGATTATTATCGGTGCCAAATTTTGGCACAAGGCCAGCAATTTCTGGGAAGTGGATGAGTCGATCACATAGAAGAAAGTGTTTGAGTCGTACTTAATTTACGACCCCAAAAGTTTGAAAAGCATAGTCGACCTCGGCATAATTCGAAACTAGAACATAAAGAATGCCGCTAAGTATTTTGCCCGGTGTTCTAACGATCTGCCAGCTCGCCGCCTGAGTAAATAATAGTAAATAATCCATTCTACTGAAATTTTGGGGGAACGGACTAGTCGATTACATCGACCCAGTACTCAACTGGTACTTAATTTATTAACCCCGAAGGGATGAAAGGCAAAGTCGACCTCAGTGGTATTTGAACCTAGAACATAAAGATAGACAAAATAACGCTAAGCATTTCGCTGGGCCTGCTAACAATTCTGTCAACTCTCAAATGATGTTAATCCTTTCTACTATAAGCCCGAAAATTTGGGGGAGGGGTTAAGTCCATTACAAGGACCTCAGTACCCAACTGGTACTTAGTTTATCGACCCTGAAAGGATAAAAGGCAAAGTCGACCTCGACGGAATTTGAACTCAGAAAGCAAAGAAGGACGAAATGCTGCTAAACGTTTTGCCCCGGGTTGCTAATATTTCTGCCAGCTCCTCTCCCATTACAGCTCGTCACTCTTGCCTGCTCGCTGCCCTAAATATGACCATTATTGAAGTAACATATTTAGTTTCTAGCAGTGAAGTCAAATTTCAATGGCAGACATCCTTTGATGTGTGATCGTTGAATTATTCACATCTGAAGTGATATACGTGCGGTCCAGTCCGAGAGCCCGTTAATTTCTGTCTTAGATTAGTGTCTATAAAGACTTTTATAATCTACATTTAAATCCTAATCATTAATTGAGAACAGAAACACACACACATACACACACACACACAGATTTACGCGCACAGACAAGCATACACACACATGCACAAAGCAAATACATCCACACACACACACACACACATACATGCATGTATATATGCATACATAAGTACATGCATACATACACATACTCAAATATATATACGTTTCTGAATATTTAAGGATATTTGTGTGTGTGTATGTGTGTGTGTATATGTGTGTGTGGTGTTTTGGGAAGACGTTTGCTTTGCAATCGTGTTATTTCAGGTAATATCAGGTTAAGTGCTACTGCGTGGCACCTTCGGCAAGTTTCTTCTGCTATGCCTTCAGGTCAAGCACAACTTTTGTGAGGAGACTTGCTAGACAGTAACTGGAAGAAGCTCGTTGTATCTATCTATCTATCTATCTATCTATCTATCTATCTATCTATCTATCTATCTATCTATCTATCTATCTATCTATCTATCTATTTGTCTGTCTGCTGTCTGTCTGTCTATCTATCTATCTATCTATCTATCTATCTATCTATCTATCTATTTGTCTGTCTGTCTGTCTGTCTGTCTGTCTATCCATCTATCTATCTATCTATCTATCTATCTATTATCTATCATCTATCTATCTATCTATCTTCTATAGGGTTTAGTGGAGGGGAGGTACGACGACGAGCTCGGCGAACCTGGACGTCGACGAGGAGTACCTGACCGCCTGTTCGGGACGACTTCGGGCCAGGGCCCATGGACAACTTCCAGAGATCCCTGGCCTGGCAGTGCTACCGAGAACGCTTTACTACCCGTTCGGGATAAGCTCTACAGACACGCTCGAGAAACACGGGGCCGACCTGCCCGAGATGCGGTCAGAGCGACGAAACCGTTCTGTCTGCACGCACTCGTTCGTGTCTCAACAATTTATTTCCGACCTGTGGGCTTATGTCGAAACAACTGCTTTCACGTGTGGGACGAGTCGGTTATCAGCGAGTCTATCGTCAATATTGTCACGCATCCTTCCTTCAAACGGGAAGGAAGAGATATGTTTGTCATCCTTGTGGCTATGGCGAAAGGAATGTATCTGGTGGACGCGTCTGAAAGATTGGAGACAACACTTTCCTCTCTGGTCAATCTCTCATCAACTTCTTCAAGTACCACTTGAAAAGGAAGTGAGAGTAGAGAGGCAAGTTTTGTCTAGCGAATGTTTTAAAAAAAAGATGGGTGAATGTAGCAAGAATGGCAGTATGAATGACGAAGCCACCTTGAGCTAGTCCTATGAACCCAGAAATCGAAAACAGAGAGTTGCTTATTTGCAAAAAAAAAAAAAAAAAAAACAGAAATCTAAAATGTGACTCATTGACCGAGGTTACCGTGGTCTTTTCCGCAGCTTTTCTTTCCACGGTAACCTCACCTGTCCTCCCCTTTACACTTCATATTGACATTTCTTTCTGTGATAACGATCCCTATTGATCATTTTTTTTCCCTCCCCCCCCCCCTTTTTTTATTTTATTTTTTTAATTTTTTTTTATTTTTTTTTTAACCCCCTTATTTTGTCCTCTTTCTCTCTTTATCGATCCCTTTTTGATCGACCTCCCTTCCTTTTTTTTTTTTTTTTTTTTTTAATACCTTCAAGAAAAAGCTCTACCTTGTATTTGTTCTATCTGTGTGCAGCCTGTGTGGCTAATAAAGAAACATATCTATCTATCTATCTATCTATTTGTCTGTCTGTCTGTCTATCTATCTATCTATCTATCTATCTATCTATCTATCTATCTATCTATTTGTCTGTCTGTCTTCTGTCTGTCTGTCTGTCTATCTATCTATCTATCTATCTATCTATCTATCTATCTATCTATCTATTTGTCTTTCTGCCTGTCTATCTGTCTATCTATCTGTCTATCTATCTGTCTATCTGCCTGTCTGAACCATATCTGCTTCCCCCTTTACACCGTACACCATGACACTGTGATACACGATCCCTATTGATCGTTATTTTTCTTTTTTTTTTCCTTTTTTCCTTTCTTTCTTCTTTTTTCTTTTTTCTTTTCTTTTGTTTCTTTTCCTTTTTTCTTTTTTTTCTTTATTCCATCTTACGACCCCTTTTGATCGAAAACCTACCCCACTTTTTTTTTCTCCCCCCCCCCAAAGAAAAGCTCTACTTTGTAATCTGTCCCCTCTGTGTGCAACCCTGTGTGGCTAATAAAGAAACATATATGTTTGTGTATGTGTGTGCGTGCATTTTTGTTTATTCCCCATAACCATATGACAACCGGTGTTGGTCTGCTCACTCCCCCGTAACTTAGCAATTCGGCAAAAGATATCGATAGCATAAATACCAAGCTTAAAATTTTCTTGAAGGCGGTGGTCCAACATGGCCGCTGACTAACTGAAATAAGTAAAAGACGAAATATATGTATACACATGTTTATCTTTCTCTCCGCCTTTTACTCTGAAAGTAACCGAAGGTAGCAGTACCAACAGTCACCAATCAATTTTCACACACGTACACACCCACCCACACACACATATGTGTGGGTGTATATATATATGTGTATATATGTATATATATATATATATATATATATTCATGCGTATCTACACATCTATCTATATTCTACTATCTATCTATCTATCTATCTATCTATCTATCTATCTATCTATCTATCTAATCTATCTATCTATCTACTGTCTAATCTATCTATCTATCTATATATCTATCTATTGTCTGTCTATCTCTCTCTCCTATCTATCTATCTATCTATCTATCTATATATCTATCTATCTATCTATATATATATATATATATATATATATATATATATATATATATAAATATGCGTTTGTGTGTATCAGACAGACGCACACAAACACAGACACAGACGCACACACACAACTATACACGTGCGTGTACTCGGAGTCATTAAAAAGTAATTCAAATCCTGGAGAGAATCACAGTCAAGCCTAATGACTGAACCACCTGGACAGATTTATATTCCAGTACAGCAGAGCGCAGCGCTGTAGATCTGTACAGTACACACAGGGAAGGAGAAAACGTAAATTTTATTTCAACCACAATTACTTAATCTATAAAAATACAGATACGAACATGTTACAGAGCAAATAATTCCATTAATGCACCCGAAATGCACCTATAAATTCTACTTGGGTATCACGGACCAATCTAAAATGTAGGAAAACAAAACAATGTTTGCCATTAATTGTCCATAAATATTTGCTTTCTCATTGATCTAATGTCTTGTATTCACAAGGCCAACTACCTGGCGTCAATAACAAAAACAGCGCAGGGTTTTGTTTTGTTACGTTTTTGATTTTGTAGCATTTGAGTACAATACACATTTAGTTTGAGATTTGCTTCTCTTCAATATATAACTTTTATTGAATTGTACTAAGTAAGTTTTGTTTAAAAAACAATCATCGATATTTAGTTATATGTATACATACATCCGCGCACATACATACACACACAAGTATGCGTTTTATCTTTTATGTTTTACTTGTTTCAGTCAGACTGCGGCCTTGCTGGAGTATCGCCGAACGAACCGACTCCAGTACTTATAAATTTTTTTTAAAGCCAGGTGCTTATTCAGTCTGTTTTACCGAACCGCTAGGTTATGGGAATTAGTTACACGAGCACCGGTGGAAGTCTGGTGGTGTTCAAACTCAGACATAAAGACGCACTCATACAAATTTACACACACACACACACGCACACACCCACACATGCACGCACACACACACTTTCACACACTCACACATTCACACACACACGACAGGCTTCTTTGTTGCTCTCTACCAAATCCACTGACAAGGTTTTGGTCATTCGGAGACTACAGTAGCGGACATTTGCAAAAAATGCCACGCACCGGATCTGAACCCGGAACCATGTGATTCGGAAGAAAGCATCTTACTACATAGCCACTCCCGATATATATATATATATATATATATATATATATATATATATAAATACATGCATACGCACACACACACACACACATAGATATATATTATATTATATATATGCATACGTACATATATAGATGTGGGTATATATATATATATATATATATATATATATATATATGTATGTATATACGTATGTATGTACGTTTTTATGTATGTGTATATATACATATATATACACATACACACACATATATATATATGCATATACATATATTTATAAACATATATATACGAATGTATATCGATGTATGATTGTATGTATGTGTGTCCCTATATGTATATAAGTGCATATTTGAGTGTGTGTGCATGATTGTTTGTTTGTTTGTTTGTGCGTGCATGTGTGTGAATGAGTCAGCGTGCGTGCGTGTGTGTGTGTGCGTGTGGGTGTGTGTGTGTTAGTGAGTGTGTGTGTGTATATGATCGTGTGAGTATGTATGTGAAACACTAATTTAACTGTTCTTTATACTGATCACGTCACTGCGGAATTCGTACTGTATAATGTTATATTTTTCTGCACGTAACAGTGCAACATTTAAAATTTAATGATTCCCCCACCACCACTACACACACACCATTATTGCTACCACCACACATCCGGCAGGTATGCTTCTCTGATGATATCGATAAGAACAAATATGTCTAAAATTGCCTCCACTCGTTGCTAAAAGGGTTAAAATAATATTTATCAGAAACTGTTTTAACTGCACCAAATAATTATTTGTAATATATACTTCCGCCATTAAATTTAACTAAGTGCACAGTATATAAAGATATTATGTACAGATACCTAGAAATGTATGCTACCTGTCTGATTTGGGAAATGTGAGATGTATAGAAAGATTTTAACCCAAATCCAGTTTTCATACCATTCACCTTGTGGCACGACGATTTGCGATTATCCGATATAGGCTAATGTGAAGTGTATCGATTGAAATATAGATGCATACGCCCCCATACACGCACAAACACACATATATGTTTGTATGTGTATGTGTGTGTATTTGTGTGTGTATTCATATTTAATACATAGGTATGTATGTATGTGTATTCATGTAGGTATATGTACTTATGTAGAGCTACTCCACGTTAATAAACATTCAATACTGCCCATTGATTTAATGTACAAGTGGTTGAACATCGCATCGATCTTCAGGATTGTCGTCTCCTATCGTCTCCTATTGTTTTGGTTCTTGAGCCACCTCTGAAGATTTTGGTTATGCTGAGAGGGATTCAGATAAAAGTGTGACGCAAGAAGCCCATGTCTACACACACAGCGTGAAGGAAGTCATTGCATAAAAGCCAAGAACAGGCTTCAGATTTGTTTCCGTTTAGAACTTTTGGTTAATAGGGAATCATAAGAGGGACTAAGAATTAACTGTGAGCAATTTGTTAACGAAATGTAGGAAAGCGGTATTGAACGTGTATATAATTTCCAAAGTATATTACAACGTGTGGAGGCGCAATGGCCTAGTGGCTAGCGGACTTGCGGTCGTAGGATCGCGGTTTTGATTCCCAGACCGGGCGTTGTGTGTGTTTATTGAGCGAAGGCACCTACAAGCTCCACGAGGCTCCGGCAGGGGTTGGTGGTGATCCCTGCTGTACTCCTTCACCACTCTTTCTCTCACTCTTTCTTCAGTTGGCCTGCTCGCTTAGCCAGCGGGGTGGCGTCATTCGTAGGCTAAAACAATGCGAACGCATTGTGACCAGCGATGTGTGACAACATCTGATGGTCTGGTCGGTCACGTGATCACGTGATATTACAACGTGACCAAAGCCGCGTTTCACCAGGCTGAAGTGTTTGCTCTTCAACTTTTAAAAAACTGATGTTTCGCTTATTACTACATCATACTGCAGCTTGCACTATCCGTGGTGAAGGTTCATTCAAGCTGCTGTAGCTAATGATGCGAAGTTATCAACCTAGTCTGTGATATCTACAGATATTCGTTGACGTCGAATAGCTCTTACTACCTTTTGACAGACATGTTTTTCCACAGTTCATCTGATTGCCGGAAGGGCAGTTGTGGAAAAAAAATGATTATTTGGTATCGAGAATATAGTAAGAATCTTAACTCTTTACTTGTTCGGTAATATGGGCCAAAACACAAAAACAACTGTATTGTATAGAGAATTAACAGACTCTTTAGAAGTCACTGTTTGAGGTATTTTCAGTATTTTGTTATTGATTAACAACGCAGTCAATGCAGAAGGACTTTTAGGTCAGGTATTTATGATATGACAGGGTGTCTCTTAGTACTGTCTTCTACCAAGCTAGACATTCAAGTAGTTTTTTTGTCATATAACCCGACAAATATATTGGGTTGGCAACTAAGTTCCCGCCGGTTTTTAAAATTTAAAGATTTTAAAAGTTTTAATAAAAAATAACAACTAATTAATCAATAATGTATTCACCCTTGTTTACAACTTCTTCCTAAAGTTCAACAAGATTTTCAATAACTCGTTGGTAGAAGTCACCCGATTTTGACTCGAAAAATTGATCCAACCAGGCTCTCAATTCTGCATCAGTATTGAACGAAACTCCGCGCATAGCATTTGAAAGAGATCGAAAGAGGTACAAATCCGTTAGTGCTGAATCAAGAGACTACGGTGGTTGTGATAGCACTTCCCAGCCATGCGTTTGAATGGCTACCTTGGTCATATTGGCGATATGAGGGCGGGCGTTGTCGTGGAGCAGAACTTCATGCTGATGATTAGGTCTTTTTTCTTGAATAGCCGTGTTGAGTCGTTCCATCTGTTGAACATAGAGTTCCGCGTTTACCGTTTGGTTCCGGTCAAGCAATTCGTAATGGATAATCCCTTTCCAGTCCCACCATATGCACAACATCGTTATAAGCGGATGAAGATCTTGTTTCACACGCGGTGTCGCTTGTTTACTGGGGCTAAGCCATTTCTTACGCTGCTTAACATTAATGTACAGGCACCATTTTTCGTCGCCAGTAACGATTCCGTAAAGAAATCGTTGCTTGTGTCCATGAGTTGGGCGGTGACGAGCAATCAAACCAGCGGAGATTATGGCTCGTAGATTTTTGCTGTAACTTATAGCATGCGGAACCCATTCCCCATACTTTTAAACCTTTCCCACCGAGTGAAGATGCTTCTCTATAGCAGTGTGGGAGCATTCCATTTTCTTTACCAGTACCCTTGTGGTGTGACGAGAAATTTCGTGCAAAAGTCGGTTTCATCGCTCTTCATCGAACAAGGTGCATCTTTGAGGTCAAAATTTCCATTTTTGTACTTGGCAGACCAATCACGAGCGGTTCTTTCAGCTATGGCACCCTCTCCATACACATCACATATGTCGCGAGCAGCTTTTGCAGCCTCAGAACCTTGATTAAAAGCAAAAAGGAGGAGGTGTCGAAAATGCTCGTTTTTCTTAACTTGACATTCCATTTCAATGATCTGAAAATAAACAAAAATTAACTAAAATTAACTAGAAAAAAGACCCCCCACTCCCCCAAAAATAAATAAAAAGCTAAAAAACAAAATAGATTCCAAAATGATTCAAATATAGAGCTCTCGAGAAAATAGATTCCAAAATTTAAAAAGACGGCGGGAACTTAGTTGCCAACCCAATACATACAGTCACGTACACATTCACCCTGCTATGAGTAAAAATGTTTCATCGTCCACTCTTACATCCAGCATCTGATGAGTTTTAAAATAGCAATGTTGTTGTAGAGGAAAATGAAACACTTCATCTCATCGCGCTTTTATCATTTTTGAGATTCCTTGATAACTTAACGTTATATTTACGGATATTTGTACTGCTATATAAGCGTGACTGGTAAGCGACTTAAACCAATGCAAAATAATCACGATGAATAAGCAACACTTCAACTAAAGTAAAAATCAACAACAACAGCAAAAGCAACAACAATAATAACAAAACTATAATAGTAATGATAATAAAAATAACTATATAACATAACGATAGCATATGGCAATATGAAATTTCCGTCAGAAATGTCAAAACAGAAAACAGCAAAATATTAAATAAATTTACAATATTGCAAACCTGCTACTGTGATAAAGGAGTTGATGGGTTTGATGTCATCAGCAGGCTCTATTTTGGTTCAAAACCCAAAAAAACCTCATTGAATAATAAGTGGCTTTCACATTTCGAAGAAACCCTCTTCGATCTGACGTAAAATATTAAATTGAAAAGTTACAGAAACAGCAGAAACTAACTCCATGATGACATCCACAGGAGAACCCTCCAGGAAAAGGAATTCCGTTGAATATAAAACTCATAACCGCTACAATATCGACCATAAAGAATATTGTGCACACATATATACGTAGAAAAGGCATAAATGTATGTATGTATGTATATATATATAACGGGAAGCTTTATGAAAATAAACAAAAGACGAAGGCAGGTGCAATACAAACAAACAATTGTATTAGTATGGCGCTCAGGAATATAAATAAAACAAGTCTTTTACGTTTCGAGCCTTATATATATATATATATATATATATATTATATCAACAATCAAGGAACGGCCATGATAGGCCATTCACCCACTAGAAATAACAGCCGAAGCTTCAACCGCAAATAAAGATTATTCCGTAAACAGGAGAAAATTAAAAAACATTTACCCTGTAATTTCTTGTACGATGCACCGTTTCATCTGCTGTTTAATGGTAAAACTAACCTGATTAAATTAAATCAAGCCAATCTTCCATAGCCCTCAGATTCTTCAGCAAGAAATAGCCAAGTCGGAACAGATATTTTCACGAGGCATTTCGACCTGCCAAGGTAATATCTGACCTAAAATTTTCAAATCGTCGCACTCGCGCCAAATTTATCGGCAGCAAATAAATATAAGCCGTCGATTCCATTACGGAATTAAACCAGAAAATTCATAACTAATCAATATAGGGTGGCAATATAGTGGCAACTGTTTTTTAAATTTTCTCCGTTACGGAATTAATCTTTATTTGCGGTTGAAGCTTTGGCTGTTATTTCTAGTGGTGAATGGCCTATCATGGCCGTTCCTTGATTGTTGATGTTGAACTTAAAAATGGTCTATGACTATTTAATTTTTTCCCACTAGGCCGCTGGTGGCAAAGAGATTATACAAATTTTTTTTGCCACCCTATATTGATTAGTTATGATTTTCTGGTAATTCCGTAATGGAATCGACGGCTTATATTTATTTGCTGCCGATAATTTGGCGCGAGTGCGACGATTTGAAAATTTTAGGTCAGATATTACCTTGGCAGGGTCGGAAATGCCTCGTGAAAATATCTGTTCCGACTTGGCTATTCTTGCGTGAAGAATCTGAGGGCCTATGGAAGATTGGCTTGATTTTATTTAATCAGGTAGTTTACCATTAAACAGCAGATGAAACGGTGCATCGTACAAGAAATTACAGGGTAATGTTTTTTAAATTTTCTCCTGTTTACGGAATTAATCTTTATTTGCGGTTGAAGCTTTGGCTGTTATTCTAGTGGGTGAATGGCCTATCATGGCCGTTCCTTGATTGTTGATGTTGAACTTAAAAATGGTCTATGACTATTTAATTTTTTCCCACTAGGCCGCTGGTGGCAAAGAGAATTCTACAAAATTTTTTTGCCACCCTATATTGATTAGTATATATATATATATATATATATATATACAGTGATACTTAGCAGTACGAGTTTAATTCGTTCCATGACCGAGCTTGTCTTACGATTACTCGTTTCATGAATCAATTTCCAAATATGTAAAATGGCTTCATTAAAGATGGGACGATTTGTGTGCTCGAATTGCGAATTTACGCTCGTACTTTAGAAAAAATTATCACGGTTTCGGCTCGTATAAAAGAAATTACTCGTGCAATTATGCGCTCCTACTGCGTGTTTCTATGCATATATATATATATATATATATATATACATATATATATATATTATATATATATATATATATATATATATATATATATATATATATATATATATATATATATATATATGGTGCATATATATATGTGTGTGTGTATATACACACACATACATATGTCGACTTACGACGAGCAGCCGACGACGACAATATTTCTTTATCTTTTACATGTTTCAGACATTAGACCGCGGCTATACCGGGGCACCGCCTTGAAGAAATTTTAGTCAAATGAATCGAAACCCGTACTTATTGTTCTTATAAGCCTGCTGTTTATACTATAGGTCTCTTTTGATGAAAAACTAATTTAAAGGGACAATTGATTCAAAAGCTGATTGGCGGACAATACAGACACAAAGACACATACACACATGTATATATGTGACAAGCTTCTTTCAGTTTCCTTCTACTAAATCCACTCAAAAACATTGGTCAGCCCTTTATATATATATATAAAGATCAGTAAACGTTTCTCAGTGACTTCGAAGTTTCAGCTTACTAGATAGTCACTAGATCGCTAGGCAGAAAACATTCTTTAATTTCTCTCTTATTTTTCTTCCTGTGGAAGAGCGTAGGCTCGAAACGTTAAAGGCTTTTTCACTTCCCAAGCGTTAAACTAATACATCTGATTGTTGTCTGCACCACCTGTCTTCGTCTTTTGTTTTTTTTTGTGAATTCTCCCTATATATATATGCATAAGCATATATGTTTGTGTGCTTGTGTATACATATTGATGTATATTGATGACTGTGTATACATCTATATGTATAAACGTGCGTATTAATGTGTTTATATATAAAACATATGTATATATCTATGTTTTTTATAATATATATACACCGATGTTGTGTGTGTATATATATATTTAATTCTATATTACATATACACGCACATACACAGAACAGACACAGACACAGACACAGACACAGATACACATACACACACACACACACACACAACATATATATATATATATTATATATATATATTATATATATATATGCATATATAAACATATGTACAAATATGCACTGGCACACGCATATACGCACTTCATCGTCCTAGAATATAAGCGACATATACATGAATTATTTACTTAGGTTTCCATTGTATGCGAATCCATTATTCCGTCATGATATTAAGGCGAAATCAAGGCTGCTTCTCATCCAAAACCTGTTTTTCTACTTACTTCGCTTCGAACACATAGATGTGAATGGACGAGCGAGTGAGTGTGCATATACATGTCTGAGTGTTGTGTGTATATATGGGTGGGCGTGTGAGTTGTGTATGAGTACGTGAGTGTGTGTATGCGTATGTATTCTTGTGTGACGCGAGCGTTTTTTTTCAGTGTATATTTGTGATTTATGAGTTTTTAAACACTGCGTATGGATGTAAATATGCATGCGTACGCACGTGTGTGTGTTTGTGTGTGTGTGTGTGTGTGTGTGTGTGTGAGTGTGTATGTGTGTGTGTGTGTGTATTGTGTGTGTGTTGTGATATGTGTGTGTAAGTATGTGTTTATGATTACTGTGTAGTGTTTCTTCGTGCTGTGTATATAGGAGGTATGTTATGTAAAGGAACGTGTTTGTTCGTGGGCGTTATGTACGAGCAATGTTGATGAGAATGATGATGAGAGTATGATGGCGATGATCGAGTCATCATCATCATCATCATCATCATCATCATTATACTCATACATCATCGTCGTCGTCGTCGTCATCATCATCAGCATCACCACCACCAATACCATCACCATCAACGTCATTACCACCACCACCATCACCGCCGCCACCACCATCACCACCACACCGCAACCACCGGCACCAGCCCCACGAGGAGCA
>NC_043004.1:100480424-100492924 GCF_006345805.1 Octopus sinensis | reverse complement strand
GAATGTATCTATGTATGTGTATATGTATATGCATGTATAAGTATACATATATACTTTAATTCTTTTATTCTTTTACTTGTTTTAGTCATTTGGCCGCCTTAAAGGGTTTTTAGTCGAACAAATCGATTCTGGGGTTTAATTTTTGTAAGCCTTGTACTTATTGTATCAAGCCCTTTCGCCGAACCGCTAGTTACTGGGAATTAAACTCACCAGCATCGGTTGTGAAGCGATATCGGGGGTAGGGGGCAAACACAGACTCACACACACATAAAACACACACACCACACACACACACACACATGTATATATGATGCGCTTTCAGTTTCCGTCTACCGAATCCAGACACTTGCCCAAGACGCCACGCTGTAGGACTGAACCCGAAACCATGTGATTGAGAAGCAAGGCAAACGTCTTACCACACAGCCACGCATGCGCCAATAAATACACACACACACACACAAACATGTATATAAAATGTATTGCTTATATTGAACAACAGGAACATTCACCATGAAAACCTACTGAAAATCCAAAATAACATCTGTTTGCACACAAACAAGTGATAGCAAAACACTTTCACAGATAAACAATGCTCAAGCATTTTCTTATTGAGTCTTTTCTCTACTTAAACATCTTTTTTTCTAATAATGCCGGGATTTAAAATATAAGTTTCATTTTACCTGGAGATAGTAAAGAACAAAGAGAGAAAAAAAAACTCAAACAAAAAGTACCAGGTGTAGTGGTGTGAAAAGGAAAATACGTGGCTTATATTTTTCTCATTTCAGCCCAAGTGGCAGACTTCGTTTACAATGTTTGTTACGTGAGAAAACTATTAAAGTTTTATGTATCATGATATATTTGTCTTTGTTCGATAGATTTATAGACAGGTAAGTATTTTATCTAACTGTCAAATATATTAATTACATTGCAAAGTTGTAGTTTAACAATAATGGCTTCCCGATACGATTTTTATGTATTCTATTTTAGTTCTGTACAGAATTGATTAAGAAATAAGACATAATACTTAAAAGCAAAAGGTAGATAAACAGTTGTACACAAACAATAAGGTATTGATTGAATGAGACAAACGAAAAAGTAATGTTCTTAGCTTAAAGCTACTTTCCAAAACATTCTTGATATATAATAAATTAGAATAAATAAATAAATACGGTTAAAGGTGAAAAAAAGATACCAATTCTACACAGAAAGGTTTGATGTAAAATACATCTCCATTAAAATAAAAGCGAATAGCTAGATTATTTTTTTCGGAAACCAACTATGATTTGATCGCACATAATATTTTAGACAAGTTTCTATGTAAATTGGGTAAGGTAATATAGATTCGCGACTAGTAAACAATATACATTTATTAAGTTTCATAATCTTTTATAATCGGTTATTATAACATCAAAGACGCATATTATTACAACATCAAAGACACATATCGTTTTTAGCGGTGTATCACTTTTATTGTTTTCACTCTCTAATTTTTCTTTTTCAAAAAGTAGTTTACAAATTATACTAGAATTTTAAAATTGACTTATTGATTTTTTTAAGCATGTTTTGAAACTTTCGTTGTGAAATAATAGCTCAGTTCATTGGTGGTTTTAACTCTACGCCAAGTGCGAGCATTGTCTTGCCAGAATCTATATTACTAATATTATTCTCGTAGCCGAGAGATATGAAAATTACTTTTATGCAATTAATTGATTAAGTTTAATTTCTTTCAGTCAATCATGGAGTCCTTGACATTCGCATATATTCTCCATTTTAATCTCGTCGGATCTCTTCAGTACGAAATGGAGTCTAGCAACAGAAATCTTTTAATTAGCTAGTCATAGAAGCGGCTACATAGTTTTGTAGGTTCTCACAGGCAGTTGAGACTGATTTAGTTGATTTGATATCATGCATATATATATATATGTATACACACACACACACACACACACACATATATATATATATATATATATATATATATATATATATATATGTGTGTGTATACATATATGTATATGTATATTGGGTCATCCCATAAATAATGCGGTTTTTCAGTTGCCGGAGGGGGACGGTAAAAACTACCTGCATCAACTTGCCATAAAAGCAGGTAGTAATTTTACCTTAGTGCCAGTTTTGAAGAGTGCAGTTTCTTCCATCAGGAAAGTGCTCGGCCACATAGAGTGAGGATGTCATCCCGGAGGTTGGAGCAGTTTAAATGGGCAACGAAGCCCCACCCACAATAGTCGTCGGGCATTGCATCTGATTATTATTTATTCTGCATTCTTCAAAATGACTTGGACGGAAAAAATATGAATTCTGTAGAGGACGTCAGAAAAGTACTGGAGGAGTATTTTTTGTCACAGGCAAGTCCACCAGATAGGTGGAAGAGCATTTTAACAGTTATTTTTTCAAAACTATAATGGAAGTGATAAAGGAGCATATTCGCCATATTCTGCTTTATGAGTTCAATAAAGGCAACAATGCAACGGAAAGTGTGAGGAATATTAATGCAGTATATGGGGATCTGACAATAAGTGTAAGCCAGTGTCAATAGTGGTTCCAGAAATTCTGAACGGAAACTACAACCTAGAAGACGAGAATTGCTCTAGAAGATCTTTGGAGCTCGATGAGGACCTCCTTCAAGCCCTGGTGGAGCAAAATCCCATCGTAACTATTTAAGAACTTGCAGAGAGGCTAGAGAAGCGTCAATGAATGATTGAATGACCAAATGGTCATTCAACCATTCATCGACGCCTGCATGCCATCGGAAAAGTCAGCAAATTGGGTAAATGGCTTCCTCACAAAGTTTTCGAGTCTAATCGCGCCCAGAGAGCGAATGTGTACTCTTCTTTGCTGTCATGTCTCACGAATGAACCTTTTTTGGAGCGAATAACGACTGGTGACGAGGAAGAGGTTCTCTATAAAAAATGTCAAGCGCCGAAGACAGTGGATAAGGAAAGGAGAAACACCGACAACCCAAGCTAAAGAAGGTCTTCACTCACACAAGGTGTTGTCTGTTTGGTGGTATGTGAAAGGTTAAGCGCATTTTGAACTTTTAAACCCAAACCAAATGATAGCAACGGAGATCTACTGGGAGCAGCTTTGAGCGGCTTAAGTCAGCGCTAGAAGAAAAACGACCAACTTTGGTTTGAAGACGAAAAGTGTTCTTCCATCAGGATAATGCTCAGCCATATAGAGTGAGGATGTCATCCCAGAGCTCGGAGCAGTTTAAATGGGCAACGAAGCCTCACCCACAATAGTCGTCGGGAATTGCATCTGATTATTATTTATTCTGCATTCTTCAAAATGACCTGGATGGAAAAAAATGAATTCTGTAGAGGACGTCAGAAAAGTACTGGAGGAGTATTTTTCGACACAGACAAGTCTACCGGATTGATGGAAGAGCATTGTAGAAAATGAGCGAGAACCTAATCTTAATTTTGAAAAATAAAAGAAAAAAATCGCATTATTTATGGGATGGTCCAATATATATAACAAATGTATGTGTTATAATATTATTTCGCACATACAACAATAACAGCCATACCAACAATCCAGCATACCTCCATCATCAGCTGCCCTACAGATATCACTATGGTTTCAACACCTGGGCAGGACCATCCAATCCGGCGGTGTCAACAGTACTAAAATAAGAAATCATGACATTCATTCAGTCTTAATTCTAGGAAGGATTAAACATTAACTTGATTAATTAAACTACAGCAAAGAAACACATTTACCATATGAACAAATTCAATAAGCAAACCTATAACTGACTCCTAAATTAACTAACTAAATAGCGATTAATCCTTTAAATCCATACAGATAATATTCCCACCAGTCTTCCATAGTTATTAATATAACAATGAATGCTTTATCACCACATTCATCCAAACTTAATTCTAGAAAGGATTTAGCATTAACTTCATTAATTAAACTGCAACAAAGAAACACATTTACCCTGTGTCCAACAGTATCAGTAAATAAAATCAGTAAATAAACCTGTAACTAACTCCTAAATTAGACACACACATACGCACAGGCACATACACCACACACACACACACACACACATACACACACACACACACACACACACACACACACACACTCACTATTTGTGTATCAAGGCTATCTCAACAATCATTCAAGAATATTACTTAGAAAGAAGGGTGTTCGTCACTTTTTCTATGTGACAGGCTTGAATAATTTTGATATATTCCTTAACATGAAACCAATGGTAACCTCAAAACACAGATCAATTTTCTTTATGCTCTAATGTGGTGTTGAACACACATTCTCATTGTTTGATGTTCTAAGTACGTTGTTTCAAAGGCAAAACATGGAATAGTCAAAGATGAAATTTTCTTTTATCACAATACTAATCAATGGGACCTGATTTAAAGTAAAACCAATGAAAGAAACCGCCGCTAAAACATCATATAGATCCGACGTTATGTTGGTAAGCAATTATTTAAAATAAAAGTAAGCACTTGCAAGCTACAGATGTATCGTTAATCGACAGGAGAGACAGCTCAGAAGTATGCCCCCCTTTGGTTGTTCATCATTCTTAATAAGAGCAATTGCAGTAACGCCGCCTAGCCGCCGTCGCCGCCACCACCACGATGACCACCACAATCACCATCAACACCACCATCGCCGCCAAGCCGCTGCCAACATTACCGCCACCAACACCACTGCCGCTGCTGCCGCCACCGTATTATTACGATGTAATTATGAGAGAGGAAAACCAAGTTTCCACAAGCATCAATATTAACAGCTGACATCATTCCAAACGAATACATTTTTGCTTTAAGATAGCTTTTAATTCGAGAAAATTGGTTGTCATTCTGTTGTAGGGCCAAGTAAAATTTCTTGATATGTGTTCCATATTGTACTTATATGTCGTCCTAGAATTTTATAGTTCAGTACAAATCTCAAGAATTGTGAGTTCAATACAAACGAGGAATTTAATAGTTTATACAGGCCAGTCAAGTGGAGGACTAACCCGACGTTGCCATGGGGTGAGGTCATATATTCGGACAAATCAAAGTTGTCTATCAAACACTAATCCCTTCTGTAAGTGTGTGTATCCATATTGTGTGCATATGTATGAATTCGTTCATATACATGAATATATATATACATATTTCTACTCTAGGCACAAGGCCCGAAATTTTGCGGGAGGAGGCCAGTCGATTAGATCGAACCCAGTTCGCAACAGATACCTCGCTTATCGACTTCGAAAGGATGAAATGCAAAGTCGAACTCGGCGGAATTTCAACTCAGAACATAACGACAGACGAAATACCGCTAAGTATTTCGCCCGGCGTGCTAACGTTTCTTATTTCTTTATTGCCCACAAGGGGCTAAACTTTGAGGGACAAACACGGGCAGACAGACGGATTAAGTCGATTATATCGACCACAGTGCGTAACTGGTATTTAATTTATCGACCCCGAAAGGATGAAAGGCAAAGTCGACCTCGGCGGAATTTGAACTCAGAACGTAACGGCAGACGAAATACCGCTAAGTATTTCGCCGGCGTGCTAACGTTTCTGCCAGCTCGCCGCCTTGTGAATAAATGTATATAGACATACACATATGCATACACATACATGCATATATATACATACACGCATGCATAAGCTTACATGCATATATATATATTTTTACATACACCTATGCACACATACACATGGACACACACACACACACACCACGCACACAAGGAAGCAAGTATTATCTTTTACCTTTTGCTCGTTTGTCATTAGACAACAGCCATGCTAGGGCACAGCCTTGAAGAATGTTTTTAGTCGAATGTATTGAACTCAGTACTGATTTTTTAAAAATTTGCTTCTTATTCTACCGGTCTCTTTTGACGAAACACTAAGTCGGGGACGTAAATACTACTATACCGGTTGTCAAGCAGTGGTGTGAGTCAATCACAGATACATAAGCATACACAACGACACAGATATACAGATACACAAACACACAGACAAACACACAAACACACACACACACACACATCTATATGCGATGGGCTTCTTTCAGTTTCTGTCTACCAAATCAACTCTCAAGGCATTGGTCGGCCCGGGGCCCGGGGCCATAGAAGAAGACAAAATGTCAAGCAATGTGACTGAATCCAGAACTGTGTGGTTGGTTAGCAATCTTCTTACCACACAGCCACGCCTGCGACTATATGTCTGTGTGTGTGTGTGCATGTGCGCGTGTACATGTGCGTGTGTTTGCGTGTGCTTGAAAGCTTTTGTCTATGTTTTGTGCTAATTGTGCTTCCTCTATTTAAATATATTTATATAAGTATTTATATGCATACACATTATACACACACACATATATATATTAATATTATACATAAATATATGTATATATTATATATATATATATATATATATACATAAATATATGTATATATATATATATATATATATATATATATATATATATATATATATATATATATATATATATATATATATATATATATATATATATATATATATGCATACATATAACATACATACGTGCAAGTACGTTGGATAAATGTAGTTTAATGTTTCTATACCAATTTGCTTTTAGTCCATTGTGTAATCATTGACCTTCGTCACCTCGCATCCACTTTGAAGTCTGATCCTAAAAGGGCTATAATTGTTTTTCCTGACCTCACATCTCGAATAATACCAGAAAGTAGGTTGAAAGCTGTGACGAGTTCAGATGAGATTATTAGAAAATCAAGATGGTGGATGATGGATGGCGCGACGGCGATTTAATTTAATTAAATGAAGTTTAACCTACTACAGCAATGATTAGAAGCATGGTGTGGTGTTATGGCGATGGTAACAATGATAGTATCAGGTGTTGGTGGGTGGTGGGTGAGGGTGATGATAGTCGTGGGGATGGTGGTGGTATTTTCGGGTGTGCTATTGGTGTTGGTGGTATTGATGATGGTGATTGTGATGATGGCCTGTATTGTTGGTGGTGGTGATGTGGAAGGTGGTATCGGTGATGGTAATTCTATTCGTGGTGGTATTTTTGATGGGTGGTTTTGGTGTTAGTAGATGTGGTGGTAGTGGTGGCTGTGCTAGAGATTGATGGTAGTATTGGTTGTAGTAGTAGTTTTAGTACTGTTACTGTTGGCCGTTTGTTATTTTAGTTGATAACTGTATTTTTGTGTTTGTTGTTGTTGTTGTTGCTGCTGTAAGGGTGATGATGTGGTTGGTGGAATTTTTGCTAGGATTGGCAGTATTGTTATCGGTCGTGGTATGCTTATCCGTATTATCAATGGTGGTGGTGGTGGTGACGACTGGTGATATGTATGGGTGCTTGTTGTATTGTTCATGTTTGTACTTTATTTAGTTACATTGATAGCGGCGGGGGTGATGTGTATTGGTTAGAACAGAAATAGTCATCGTAGTAGCAGTGTTGACGATGGCAGAGGCGATACTGTCGATGAGGATGCTGATGAAAATTACAGTAATGATGACGATGGTGATGATGACAATGGTGAAACTGATGATGATAATGATATCGGTGACGACGAAGACTACGACGAAGAGGACGACGGTAATGATGATGATGATAATAATGATGATGATGATGAGATGATTATAATGATGATGATGGCTTTGTCTAATGATATTCCTTGTTACAATAGCTCGAAGACAATGGCTTCTTTCCTGTAGATTCCGGATATAATCGACGCATTAATCAGGAAAACCATTTAGACGTCAGTCAGTGAAGTCAGACTCTCTCTTAGCATTTGCCCGAAAGTCTTGGCCAGTTTCCAGATTCCTTTAATTCAAAGTATATAGTTTAACCAAACTCTAAGCTTTTTATAGCGGCATTTAATAACACTGTTGTTGTGATTTGCATAATTAATTTGCCAATTTAATTGAAATGACGTTCTCACACAGTTTCCCCTTGCAATAAACCGCATGTTTATCTGCCTTGTTTGTTGTCCAGATGGCGCTGAGATTCATTTGCTGCAGTGGATTCTTCGGCGTGCCGGCCGCCTTGTCGCGTATTATATTTGTGTTAGTCTAATCCGAGTTTCCGGTCGAGCTTTGTCAAAACAACTCTTTTAAGAACCTGTTTGTGTTGGTAAACCGAACCCTAGTAATTTCTTCTGTTTGTATCCTTGTATTTAATGAAGTTGCCAAAGGCAGAGGGGAGAAGGTGAAAGAGTGGTAGGGGGAGATTGCTTTAATGGATAAACTAATGGAAAGACAGTATGTCTGTATCATATCGTACATGGGTGCAGTTTTTGATGTGTGGTGCAAAAATTCACTTTGTAACTACGTGGTTTCGATTTCGTTCCCCACTCGCGGCTTTGGTCGAGTGTGTTTTGTACTAGGTGCATCAGGCGACCAAACCTTTAAGAATGAAATTCGACAAAAGGAAACTGCAGCGAAGTTCGTTCTTGTGTGAATAGTAGAATTAATCATTCACTCGGTTTAAAACTATCTGGGGTCTTTTTGGATCTTTTAGGAGAGTCAGGTCTATAGCAAGTATACAGACCGGGATTCCGGTTCGAGAATAACTTCGCCTCTTCTGCTCACTATTCACAGTGGCCATTGAAGGAGTTTTACCTTCTAGTTTTCTTCCTCTAACAGAGATATTTAAGACGAAATGCATATCAGTAGCACTGCGTTGTGAAAGAGATCAATGAATTCAAACAGTTCGACCAAGGTATGGGAACAATTCGCCGCTTCATTCTCTGAAAGCACAATGAATTGGATAACCAGTGGAGCTGAGTTCAATTCTTCTTGTAGATGTCTTGACTATTTATTGATGATAAACAAACTAGCGGTGGTACTCTACGTGATAGTTCCAAGGGCTGAAATTCGCTGCTGAATTTACCAAACAATCATACCAAATAAAGATATTATCTAACATAATGTTATAGGCGCAGGAGTGGCTGTGTGGCAATTAGCTAGCTAACCAACCACATGGTTCCGGGTTCAGTCCCACTGCCTGGCATCTTGGGCAAGTGTCTTCTGCTATAGCCCCGGGCCGACCAATGCCTTGCGAGTGGATTTGGCAGACGGAAACTGAAAAAAAGCCTGTCGTATATAGTTATTTTATATATTATTATATATATATATAATATATATATATATATATATATATATATATATATATATATATGTATATATATATTATATATATATGATGTGTATGTCTGTGTTTGTCCCCCTAGCATTGCTTGACAACCGATGCTGGTGTGTTACGTCCCCGTCACTTGGCGGTTCGGCAAAAGAGACTGATAGAATATGTATTGGGCTTACAAAGAATAAGTCCCGGGGCCGATTTGCTCGACTAAAGGCGGTGCTCCAGCATGGCCGCAGTCAAATGACTGAAACAAGTAAAAGCGTGAAAGAGTAAAGAGAGACTCTTGACGGAGGAGAAAGTTATGGACGAAATATCTACGATCTTGCATCAACACGATTGAGAAACACTCGGGACTAAATAACATCTACAAAGCAAAAGCTAGACCAAACAATAGCAACAACGCAAGACACGCGCAAAGGTGGTAGCCACTCCTCGGTTCCTCTTAAATCCGCATGAAATAACAGTCAAATCTCTTCCAAACATAACAAGCCATTTTATAAAAGGAAGGATATATAAGAAAATGAAGTCAACAATATACAAATCGACAAGGATCATTGTTAGTGTTAAAAATTAACAAAAAAAAACCCAAAAATTAAACACCTCTCTATACAAACATCTTGGTATTTAGACTAGATTAACATTTTACTTTACCTGACCTTTCGTGGAGGCGCGTGGCTTAATGGTTAGGGTGTCAGCACCATGATCGTAAGATTGGGGTTTCGATTCCTGGACCGGGCGACGCGTTGTATTCTTGAGCAAAACACTTCATTTCACGTTGCCTCAGTCCACTCAGCTGGCAAAATGAGTGACTCTGCGATGGACTGGCGTCCCGTCCAGCTGGGGAACACATATATCATAGAAACCGGAAAACTGGGCCCACGAGCCTGGCTAGGCTTTAAAAGGGCGCATTTATTTATTTTTTATTTTATCTGACCTTTCATTAATATAATTGATGAACGATTTATAAATTGACCAGGGCTGTCTATCTATCTATCTATCTATCTATCTATCTATCTATCTATCTATCTATCTATCTATCTATCTATCTATCTATCTATTTCTACCAGTTTGCATCACTTCTACTCTACCTGGAACTCCTTCGCAACTCTTAACATAATAAATGAAATATTTTATTAATAATTCTCCATTACATACTTACGGTCCAACAGGTCAGAATTTATCGTACATAGACATCCTAGAAATTTTTACCATAACATATAATATATATATATATATATATATTATATATATATATAAATGACTACCAATCTCTGTATACATATCTATATTTCTTTGTCTCTGTTAACCTGTCTGTGTATGTGGTGGTGGCCTATATATATATTTATATATATAAACACACACACACATATATATATATATATACATATTTATAGAAATATACATATATGTGCATACATATATATGTAATATAATACAATACAATATACATACACACATATATTATATATGTATGTGTCTATAATACATGTACAAACAGACGTTCACAATTCAATTTTCATTAAATGTTATATCTTATGATTGCGTTTTCTAATCTTAAAGACATTTGTATTTGCCATCACCTTTTTTTCAGATACTGGCTATTTCTGATTAGCGTCTTTAGCCATTAGGATTGTCTTCGCTGGTAGATAGCGTATTTTGCAGCTTCGTGTGATCTATTCTATGTCTTGTCATGTGATAATTATCTTTGATTATATATATATTTTCAATTGGGTAAAATTACCTATTCGTATTTTCTTATCGTATTATATCATACGTGGCAATCTCTTATCAGTCAATGACTTATATAAAATTTCGTTTGATACATTTAACGCATATGATAAGTGAAAATATCTTGTTTCTTTAGAAATGATAAATCAAACTATATAGAATATAGAACATACTATGTAGGTATATGTGCGAAATAAATTCGTGCTGGAAAATGAAGTGAATGCCAAAAGAAAAGTAATTAGCAACAAGCACTCGAGCTATCCAAGTAATTGGCTACCTTTTCAATAAAATAAGTGGAAAATCAAATGATTTGAAACTTAAAGAAAAGAAAATAAAGAAAATTATGAAACAATTCTAAATCACAAAGCTATTTCTAAAGATAAGAGAATAATATATTTGTCACACACTGAAGTGAAGAATGTCATTGAATTAGAATAATTTTCTCTAAATAACTAGAATAAGATTGTCAAGTACTGGAAGATTATCACATAACCTACAGATTTTATAAATCCGAACTTGTGAAAACAGAAACAATAACACATACATACATTACTACCTACCTACCTACCTACCTACTACCTACCTACATACATACAAACATACATATAAACGCACATACATATATTCAAGCTTACATACATACATACATACATGCATACATACATACATACATATGAAAGAACCTTGGATCTAGGTTAGAAACCAGTTTTCTCTCTATTGGCAAGAAATCTTGAAATAAAACTGGACAATGACATACATTCATACGTACAAACACATACTCACGTATACACACATAGGTACTCATATCTACTCTCTTTTGTTATCTTTTTTCTTTTCCTTTTTATTCACAATGTACATACACACACACAAACACACACACACACACACACACATATATATATATATACACTTATGTGTCTGTGTATGTGTGTATGTGTGTATGCATGTAGGTAGATAGGTGGGTAGGTAGGTAGGTATAATGTATGCATGTATGTGTTTTGTGCCAGTTCTTTCGAGAGTTCTACCAAAAGTAATGCAAAAGTGCCATTACAATTGTTTTTTAATCTGTCATTGCTCTTACAAATTGTATATGTAGTTAGAGTTTCTCTTCCGCCCCCTAAAACTAGTGCACAATTGATGCAATTGTGCTATTGCCGAAACCAACTTACGAATGTTAGTCGAAAAAATTCAGGTGTATCCTGTCGTATATATTTCTTCAAAGCCCAGCCACTTTCATCTTGTGTGTGTCGTCAAATAATTGTTCTGGAACGCTCGTCTTGATTAAACCGAACCTGCCGTATAGTGGGTGGCGGATGACTAATGAGCCAAATTTACCAATTGACTGATTTGTTGCCAAAGATGCATGTATTCATGTATTGTGAATGTAACTCCCAGATTCTTGTTTGTTCTCTTACAACTTGTGGCTTTTCTAATCATTTTGAATGTGTCAGCACGACGCTTCCTGTCAACGGTATAGTCACAGTGCAGACATTCAAGAAGAATGATGTCCTTGTCATCCCACCAAATAGTCACTCATCATGACTTTATGTGCAAAAAGCTGGGTCATGTACTTCTTAGGACTAAGAGCAGAGGTGCGACACCATTCTATGAAGCCATTAAGTAAGATGCTATGGCAA
>NC_043004.1:100415424-100475424 GCF_006345805.1 Octopus sinensis | reverse complement strand
GCAATTAAGATTCAAGTCAATTCTAATGAATTTACTTGAATATGGTACTTAACTTAGATGCACCAGAAAACTATATGGTGTTAACCATACAGTAATGTGGGGTGATTATAAACGAGAAAGAAGCAACAAGAATGGATTAGTTTTTAGTACAATTGTTTCATACAAAGACAGGCTTTATTAAAAGTTGCAAAAATTGCAGCAGATAAAAGTGTCCCGTACTCATCAGCTAAAATACATATGAGTTCTCCAAACATCTTAGTGGGTGAGGCTATACTCATGAAGTATTGGAGATAATTTCATTAAAAGCGGATTAACCATGGATAAATTCATCGTCTGTGAGTATGAAATTCCTCGTCATATCTTTGGAAATGTACATCTACACTACGGATTAATTCACCTTCTCTGTGAAGCTAATAAGCTTTTTTTAAAAACCTGTGATAAGACTGTGCATCATCATTAAGAAACTTCGGAAATCTGTTTACAACCTAAATCTGCTTTTAATGAAATTATCTCCAATACTTCATGAGTATAGCCTCACCCACTAAGATGTTTGGAGAACTCATATGTATTTTAGCTGATGAGTACGGGACACTTTTATCTGCTGCAATTTTTGCAACTTTTAATAAAGCCTGTCTTTGTATGAAACAATTGTACTAAAAACTAATCCATTCTTGTTGCTTCTTTCTCGTATATGTATATATATATTAATTTATATATAGAGGGCATTATACATACATGCCAGAGAGCATTATACATACATGCCACACGCTAAGAGGGACAATTAGTTATTTCTACCAAAAATATTACTAATCCCACCGAATGCAATTTTTCAAAGTAAGACATTTAAAAAATATAGACCTGTATCACAGTGATTTCATACTTACGTATTCATCAGCAGGCCTGAATGTATCATAAATAAACGACACTGCCCTGCTTAAGCCGATCAGCTAACTGATCAACATCAACGAAGCACATGGGTGAGTTTACATATATTACATCCTGTAAATGGCGAACTTTTACGAATTGCATTTCGGGAAAGGAAAAGTTTTTTCGGAATAAAAATTTAGCAATTAAGGACAATTACTTAATAAGGAAAACTTAACAAGAAATTGTCAGGTAGATAGCGTGAAAACCTCATAAGAGAATAAATTTCGAAAATAATTATTTCTTATTGAACATATTAATTTATATATAGAGGGCATTATACATACATGCCAGAGAGCATTATACATACATGCCACACGCTAAGAGGGACAATTAGTCATTTCTACCAAAAATATTTTTTAAATGTCTTACTTTGAAAAATTGCATTCGGTGGGATTAGTAATATTTCTGGTAGAAATGACTAATTGTCCCTCTTAGCGTGTGGCATGTATGTATAATGCTCTCTGGCATGTATGTATAATGCCCTCTATATATAAATTAATATGTTCAATAAGAAATAATTATTTTCGAAATTTATTCTCTTATGAGGTTTTCACGCTATCTACCTGACAATTTCTTGTTAAGTTTTCCTTATTAAGTAATTGTCCTTAATTGCTAAATTTTTATTCCGAAAAACCTTTCCTTTCCCGAAATGCAATTCGTAAAAGTTCGCCATTTACAGGATGTAATATATGTAAACTCACCCATGTGCTTCGTTGATGTTGATCAGTTAGCTGATCGGCTTAAGCAGGGCAGGGTCGTTTATTTATGATACATTCAGGCCTGCTGATGAATACGTAAGTATGAAATCACTGTGATACAGGTCTATATTTTTTAAATGTCTTACTTTGAAAAATTGCATTCGGTGGGATTAGTAATATTTTTGGTAGAAATGACTAATTGTCCCTCTTAGCGTGTGGCATGTATGTATAATGCTCTCTGGCATGTATGTATAATGCCCTCTATATATAAATTAATATGTTCATAAGAAATAATTATTTTACAAATTTATTCTCTTATGAGGTTTTCACGCAATCTACCTGACAATTTCTTGTTAAGTTTTCCTTATTAAGTAATTGTCCTTAATTGCTATATATATATATATATATAATATATATATATATATATATATATTTCTTTACTACCCACAAGGGGCTAAATATAGAGGGGACAAACAAGGACAGACAAATGGATTGAGTCGATTACATCGACCCCAGTGCGAAACTGGTACTTTATTTGTCGACCCCGAAAGGATGAAAGGCAAAGTCTACCTCGGCGGAATTTAAACTCAGAACGTGACATCAGACGAAATACCGCTAAGCATTTTGCCCGGCGCACTAACGTTTCTGCCAGCTCGCCTTATATATATATATATATATATATATAGTCAATGCCTTGTGATCGTGATGAGTTATTACATTCATATTACATTGTTATTGTGACGGTATTTTACACAAAATATTTAGGTGCTTAGCTGGTGAAATTATTGTGCTGGACAGAATATTGGTTTGAAATATTAACCAGCAATTGCGGTAGAGCGGTAAGCCGGTTACATCGACGTCAGTTTTCAACTGGTACTTACTTTCGTCGACCCCGAAAGGATGAAAGACAAAGGCGCCCTCGGCGCAATTTGAACTCAGAACAAAATCTCAGACGAGATGCCGGTAAGTATTTTGCCTGGCGCGTTAACACTTCTGCCAGCTCACCACTTTGATGTCGGACAAAATATTAATGGCATTTCTTCCGGCTTTTTATATTGTGAGTTGAAATGCTGCCGTTGTTGACTGTGCCTTTCATCCCTCCGAGGTGGATAAAAGAAAAACTCGCTGGACATCGTGGTTAATGAAATTGACTTCTTATTTCCTCCTCGAATTGCTAACCTTGAACCAAGGTTTGAGACAACATTATATGTAAAAATGTAGTTGAGTGAATACCAGATATAGCAGTGTGATCGTGATTGAATGGAAGCACTCCGTCGGCTACGACGACGAGGGTTCCAGTTGATCCGATCAACGGAACAGCCTGCTCGTGAAATTAACGTGTAAGTGGCTGAGCACTCCACAGACACGTGTACCCTTAACGTAGTTCTCGGGGATATTCAGCGTGACACAGAGAGTGACAAGGCCGGCCCTTTGAAATGCAGGTACAACAGAAACAGGAATTAAGAGTGAGTGAAAGTTGTGGTGAAAGAGTACAGCAGGGATCACCACCATGCCCTGCCGGAGCCTCGTGGAGCTTTAGGTGTTTTCGCTCAATAAACACTCACAACGCCCGGTCTGGGAATCGAAACCGCGATCCTACCACCGCGAGTCCGCTGCCCTAACCACTGGGCCATTGCGCCTCCTCTTGATCGTGATGATATGTAATATGAAACTGTATTTGATAATATGTTATTGATGGTATTCTATATATAGCAGTGCAGTTGATATATTACACATTGTTATGCCATCACTATGGTACGTTATATATAACTGTCTTGTCGATGATTATATAGTGATAATGTAGATATTTGTACGTTTCTCTTTTATGTATGTTCCCTTTCCTTTGGTGGCCATTTTGTGTAATATCATGTTCTTCGTCATTGCAATATTATTCCCGATTGTAATCCTAAGTATAGAAGGGTTAGAAGAATTTTTCCTATTGTTTGGTATGATTCTAGGAGTAGATCGGGTTTGTATTGAATCTCTTGGCTTTAATTTAATTTTATTATTTAAGTGGTCATAACGATCATATATCTAGTTGGATCTAGTTCAAGATTTTAGTTCGTTATTAGTTTGTTATAAGTGTTAGTTCGTGAGAAATTTAGTAGTTACAAGCTTAAATGAATTAAGCGTTAGCTAATAATTAGGTTATGGTGTATTCGGGATATCTAATACTTCAGTGAGAATGTATTAAATAAAGCAGGCAGAGAGGTAGTGTGGTATCACGGTCTCTATTCTAGTATAATGGTGGCATTATATATACATTAATGTGTTAATGTTGCTATGTTACTGAATTTACTGCTCCTGTCTGTCTTTCGACCCTAGATCAAACCTAATCCTGCAGTTCTTTCTATGATCAGAAACTTTTATGCTGCAATTAATCTATGATATAGTATTTTCCGTTACGTAATCTTATATATCCTGGCTTTTGTTAAAGAGATATGAGGAGCATTGGCTATTATATTTAAAAGGTAAAGCCACCAAACTGGTGATGATCCAAAGTATCATCTCTGCTGTATGTATATACTGTATTCATTGGTTAAGAGTTACGAGGAAATGGAAGTATCTTTCACTAAATCTTTTGGAAAAAAATGGTTCAGGTAAGTGATACTTATCAATAACATAGGTCTGTTACTGTGATATTGCTCAACCATCATTTGGTGGTGGTGTCAAAAAATATTTGACTAGGAATGATTTCCGTAAATCGAAATCAATCAGATCTTTCTTATCTATCTATCTATCTATCTATCTATCTATCTATCTATCTATCTATCTATCTATCTATCTATCTATCTATCTATCTATCTATATATTCTATCTATTTATCTATCTATCTATCTATCTGTCTATCTATCTATCTATCTATCTATCTATCTATCTATCTATCTATCTATCTATCTATCTATCTATCTATCTATCTATCTATCTATCTATCTATCTATCTATCTATCTATCTATCTATCTATCTATCTGCCTGTCTGTCTGTCTATATGTGTGTGGGCGTTGCTGGGCGTAACTGCGTGTACATGTATGTGCATATGTATGTAGGTATTCATGTAAATAATACATAGATTTGGTGATAAAATCAGGAAAATACAGCAAAGATGATGAGTACATAAATAAATATATATATTCTTTTATTCTTTTCAACCATGTGGATACGGTCATGGTGAAGCACCATCGTGATGTCACACTTTTGCGTATGATCCTTCTTTCTCTGATTTCTTCAGGGTGGTGAGATTTCATATCACCACTCGAGTATGTACTTTTGCTCGGTCGTTGGCCCATTTGGTGTTTGAAGAATTTGACACCGCCAGCCTCTCCTGTAACTCATTCTGGGCTGTTGGTTCATCCTGTATTGTGGAAAGGAGAATGTCTTGCTCCTTTTTGAAGACATCCACATCCACGTAGAAACCACGTAGGTTTCTTAATTTCTGTAGCAGAGCATCGAAACGCTGTGGCTTCTTGAACCCTAAGCTATTGCAATGAGTGGTCCTGAATTTAGATGGAATGGACGGTATCATTGGTACAGTTCCACCACTGGATGCTGAAATTAGGTATTTGCCCCTCCAAAATTATCTATACATAGATTATTCTATACCTGTTGCGTCTCCACTTCAGGGAGTAAAGTGGTTGTTTTTTTCAGCCCATTCCTGTAGCTCACATGCTACACCGTTACAAAGTTTTTTAATGTAGAGTCATCGGACCGCTTCAAACTCCACTGTTAGTTTGGCACCAACGTGGTATATAAATTCTCAATATTGTCATTATTTATCAGAAATTAGTGAGTGCTTTAAAGACGAGTTAAGTGCACTGGAACTTATTACATTGACAAGTTTTAAAGCACGAAATGCTCGGTCCTTCAATCACTCTGTAACTCTGAATATATGTGGATATGTTTCTATCTATGTGGTCTGTGTGCGTGCGTTTGTGTATGTGTGTCTGTTTAGAATTTTTGTATCTAGAAGCGAAATTATGTTTGATACGTAAGTTGGGTGGCACAAAAACCAAGGCGTAAAATACAATGTATACACGGTTAAAATGTGTTGAAATTGTAAATCCATAAAGTATGCATACATTCATACATACATGCTTACATACATACATACATACATACATACATGCATCATGTATCATACCATATAAAATTATATATATAGATATATATATATACCAAATATATCTATAGATGAATATATCTATGTATATAAGAATATATATATATATATATATATATATATATATATATATATATAGGTATATATACCTATATATATATTTATATATATATATACAAACACACAAACAGATATAATGGAGACCAATCAGCTGTTCACTGAATCGTGATAGAGAGATGTATGATGCATAAGTGTACACACGTGACGTATGTCCTCTTAGTCCTTGAGGATTGTATATAGTGCTATAGTGCTCTTTTCTTCTGCCTGTTGACTTGTTGAGGACATCCATAGATATATATAAACCATATATATATAACATATATATTATGTACAACATATATATACATGCAACATTATATATATATATATATATATATATATATATATATATATATATCTATATATCTATATATACATACATCATGTTATATATATACAAACATACATTTATATATGTATGCATGTATATATATATACATGTCTATATGTGCGTGTAATGATCTATGTAGCTGTATAAATCTATCTGTCTATCTATCTATCTATCTATCTATCTATCTATCTATCTATCTATCTATCTATCTATCTATCTATCTATCTATCTATCTATCTATCTATCTATCTATCTATCTATCTATCTATATCTATCTATCTCTGACAGACAGACGCAAGTCAAATGGGCTCCACGTAAGTTGGTATTTTTGTACGTTTCAAAAGTGTATATTGACAAATATTTTATGCTTAAAAGTTGTGCAACAACATCCACTGTAAACCTTTGATAAATATCGACACAAAATTTTGCCCCTTGCGGGCAAAATTTAAAAGAAAACATTCTCATAGCCTTCGTGGTTTCATTTAGCCATTTTATTTCCAAAATGGCCACTGGCCACTACGAGGCTGAGTTGCAAGTGAAGCGTGACGCAGAAACAGAAAAACAGGATGCTCTGTTAGCATACGCCGAACCTGACAACTCCACCACCACCAACAGCAACAAATACAAAACAAAGGTCGCAAGGCCAAGCACCGTCAACACCATCAGTGAGTCCACCACCAACACCGACAACAACACCATGGCAGAATCTGCTACTGAATCTACTATCCCTACTAAAGACAACGCCACCAATAACAATACCAACACCACCATCACCGCCACCAAAGACCGTGCCGTCAATGCTACTAATACTACTAACACCACCGCCGTCACCAAGAACGACAATAACAACAACAACAACAACAACAACGACAACAACAACAACAACGACGACGACAACAACAATTCCCTTCAACCACTGCTCACTCCATCACCAACAAGTGGAAAAATAACGACGACAAGCAAACGAAATGCCGAAATTTGCGCTAATGCAGGACTAAATTACGCAGGCAATTTCCCACCCCTTGCTAGTTGCATAATCAGCAACCACAAACCTACAACCCACACCCCTGCCATCAACAAAAACACCACCGGCAGTAACAACAATAACAAAGCAACAACAAACTTCGCCGAGGCGATAAAAGAAAAGGTAACAAAAGTTTCGTTTACTACACAACAGATTAAAGATTGCAGAACCTTATTACAAATCAAAACGGAAAATACTCTTACACATACCTCAGCACATACTGAATGAGGAGAAAAAAAGACAATTGTATATAAAATCACAAAAAAAAAACTAAAAGTCCAGAAAAGGCAAGCACAGACAAAGTCGAAAAGTGCTTACGCCCCATCTGGGGATACAAGGATTGTGTGACTTGGGCGAACAAGTTCGCACACGTACAGGTGGTTTTTCAGAATGAAGAGTTGGCGAAGAAATTCTCAACGATAACCCTTCATTCTGATGAACTAACGTTGACACCGAGTTACCTCGGCCAGAAGGTGACGAAAGTCATTATCAGTGGTGTCCCCCAAGTGACTACAACACTGTAGATAGCATCCGGCTTAACATCCGAAATGGAGGACTTAAACATCCTAGACATCGGTGTTTCGGAAAACAAGGACTGGCTGGGAAAGAGAATAGAGTTCCTCTTCCACATAAGTCAAGAGGACATAAATAAAATCCCCACCCACGTACATCTTGAGGATGGCCGCAAGTTATACGTAGTAGTCGAGGGCAGAAGCCCACGATGCTATACATGTGGCAGTGAGGCACACCTCAAAAAGGAGTGCAAATCTGCCGCAAAATTACAACAACAACAACAGCCACAGGAAAAATCACAAAAGCCAGGATTATTGCCCACACCACAATATGGACAGCTAGTCAAGAAGCTGTATGCGGAAATGCAGGAAAAACAACAAAGAACAAGCCAACCCAACCAAACAACACCAACACCACAGCGCCAAGAACAGAATCATCACCACCAACAACAAATAAACCAATTCCAACACCAAGAATAACAACGAAGAAGACAAGCACCAAGGATGTAGGAGAGACAATAACCACAACAAACCCCCCAGCAACACCCTCCCCGCGCACCACAACAATATCTACAACCCGCACAAACACACCCAGAGACGCTTTACCCTTGCCCCCTGCTGATTCGTCAGACTTTTCATCTAACGATGAAAGTTCGACAGAATGGCAAATAGCCACAGGGGGTAAAAGAAAAAGATCAAGAAAAACCAAACAAGAAATCGCAACCAAAGCAGGGAGATACCTGAACCCTGAAAACTCCATACACAACAAAACAAGCACCAACACCACAAAAACAATGCTATCAGCGATAGACACAAAAGACTCCAAACTAATGGAGTACATCACAGGATACACAAACATTTGTGAAGATGACTTTAAAATAGCAATCATCCACGCACTACACCACCCAACCACATCAAAATACTACACATCACACAAACACAACACCACAAACTCAAAGCCCTCTTCCCAAATGCTGTAGGGGGTTTCCAGAAATATCTGTCCCAAAAACTATATAGAAACCTCCTCGAAGACACATCAAAGAAAGAGGAAGCCAAAACTTTCGACACAAGTAAGTAACTCTCTGTACTTTCATTTGTGTGTTTTAAAGCACACACCCCAATAGAATCATGGTCAAGATTGGTTGTGTGAATGCGCGTGGCTTGGGGTCTCCTTGGAAACAAGGATACCTCCTAAATGACATCAAGTCACATGATTTGGGAATCATAGCCATAAGTGAGACCAGACTCCACGAGCCACGGGCCCTAAAGTCCATGTTTGGCGGACAGTTTAACATTTATTTCGCTCCCTGTCTGCCGAGGATGGGCGGTAGTGGCACCGCGGTACTTTTTCACAGAGCCTGGATCTCGAAGTCAAGACGATATTCGTAGACCCGGAGGGTAGACTGATCGTTCTGGATGTTGACGGCAGCAATGGGTGCGCTTTTCGACTCGTATCAGTCTACGCACCGCCCTTAACAGGTCGGGCGGATTTCTTTCCGACGTCTAGAAGTATTCTTGGGAACGTCTCGTCCTTTACTCTTAGTGGGGGATTGGAATGCTACCTGGACACGCATGTAGACTACGTGGGTAGAGACAGAACACAGGGGATGCAAATACCTCAGAGACCTGCTCAGACGATTCCAACTGTCTGACAGGTACCGACTCGACCACCCAAATGCACCAACGTGGACATGGAGCAACCGCAGTGGGTCGTCGAGATCGTATCTAGATAGGATACTGTGTAGGACAGTAGACAAGGATAACTTAGGATGTCCACAATTCCACACAGTCAGCTACACGGATCACAAATTGGTGACGTGTACGCTAGACTTAGATAAGGCACATAGACAGGGTCCTGGGTACTGGAAACTGAACGCATCATTCCCGTCCAGACAAGTTTTCAGAGACCGGATTAGCACACTAGTAAAGAGGGCTTTGACGGGAGCCATCATCAACAACAAATGGTGGTTTGCCCTCAAGAGAGCAGTAAAAGCAGAAGCGATTAGGTACAGCAAAGCACTAGCCATAGATAGAAATAGAGTGGGGTGAGCTAGTTAAAAGCTAGAAGAGGCAATTAGAAGCGGCATCGCATCCGACGTTTTGGCGGCGAGGTTGGCCCTCGACCAACACTTCAACGCCAAACACGAAGGATGTGCTGTCAGAGCTAGGATGCGTGCTCTAAGGAAGAACGAAGGTGTTGGAGCCGCGAGAGAGGCCCGGTGGCAGAGGCGCAACAGGGCAACAAAGCCACCATTCGGTCACTGGTAGATGAACAGGGGCGCGAATTGCTCGAGCCAAGTAAAATGTGTGAGGCCTTTCAGCAGCATTTTGCCCGACTGTTCGGGACGAGTGGAGGGCAAGAACGTAGGGTAGACTTCAGTGCCTACCTACATAGCCTGCCACGACTCTCGACAAGAAAGGCAGGGTGCTGCGAAGGTGCCATCACGGCGGCGGAAGTGCGGGAAGCGATGGCAGAATGCTCGAGGGACAAATCACCAGGATGGATGGTCTACCCTACGAATTTTACTATTGTATGCCAGACTTGTTTGGAGACGTCTTGGCAGCGGTATACTGCAACTGGCAGCAAAACGGGAGCATACCCGGTTTTGTGAGTCGAGGAGCTGTAACGCTGCTGAAGAAAGATCCAAACAAGGGAATCATTATAGATAACTTTAGGCCAATCACTCTGCTCAATGCAGACCTGAACATTTTGACAAAGGTGTTAGCCAAGAAGTTGGCGCTTGTCATGGAGAACTGGTCGACAACGCACAAACGTGCGCTGTGCCGGGCCGGAGCATCCATGACAACCTCCATCTGATGCGCTACATCATAGACAGGGTAGTTAACGAACCTGGCATGGGTGGGGCCCTGATCAACTTGGATCAATCGAAAGCCTTTGATAGGGTAGACCATCGATACTTGGGGCGTCCTGAGAGCGGCTGGTTTCGGTCCCGTCTTCCGCGGCTGGATAGCTGCCTTGTACAGAGGCATCCGTTCGGTAATTCGCGTAAATGGACATCTATCGAGACCCTTCGACATTGCACGTTCGGTCCGTCAGGGATGCCCCCTCTCGGCGCTTCTATACGTATTGACTCTTGAGCCACTACTGCGGAAGCTGGCGACTCTGAGGGGCATCCCGCGAGAATTAGGATGCGGGACGAGCGTGTCTGCATACGCGGACGACGTCACCGTCATAGTGTGAAGCCACGAGCACATCGAGCGGGTAGGCGAGACACTGAAAGACTACGAAGCGGTGACAGGAGCAAAAATCAACCGGGAAAAGTCAGTGGGCTTGCGGCTCGGCACCTGGAGAAGCAAGCCCATGCCGTCCACCAGTACCTCCGTCGTGGGACGCTGGACAGAGGGCCCGGTTGAGTTGCTCGGGGTCTGGTTCGGTCCGGACCTCCAAATGGAGAAGAACTGGAACGAGATAACGAGTAGGGTGGTCACTCTCGCCCAGCAATGGGCCGAGAGGAAACTGTCCCTAAAAGGTCGGGCGGAGGTGGTGAACGCGTACATCGCGTCCATCATCTACTACCGCCTGACCGTCGTACCTTGTCCCGACCCTACCATCACCAAACTAGAACGCATCCTCTTCCGCTTCTTGTGGAAAGGATGCGTCCCGATGGTCAGGCGATCCATTTGCTGTCAACACCCGTTAAAAGGAGGGCTGGGCATGCCGTGGTTGATGATGCGCAGACACGCGCTGAGACTGCGACATCTCCGGCTCTATGTAGACGACGGTGAACAGGTGTGGTCGCCGTTTGTGAGGCACGCATTCCCACAACTCGTCTCCATGACCGAACTACAGTCGTGGATCAAAAAGAGGCCGAGGAAGGGCGATGGCACCGCGAGTGTCGCGTTGCTCTCAAGCAACTCTGCCGTCCGGGTCGACCTTGAGTGACTTCAACACAACCAACATTCTATAGGGGATTAGTGGAGGGGAGGTACGACGACGAGCTCGGGCCACCTGGGCGTCGACGAGGAATACCTGACCCGCCTGTTTCAAACGACTTTCGGCCCGGGACCTATGGACCTTCCAGAGATCCCTGGCCTGGCGGTGCTACCGAGAAGCGCTACCCGTTCGGGATAAGCTCTATAGGCATGGCTCGAGAACACGGGGCCGACCTGCCCGAGATGCGGTCAGAGCGACGAAACCGCTCTGCACGCAATCGTGCAGTGTCCAGCAATTTCCGACCTGTGGCTTATGTCGAACGACTGCTGTCACGTGTGGGACGTGTCGGTTTATCAGCCGAGTCTATCGTTAATATCGTCACGCCTCCTTCCTTCAAACGGGAAGGAAGAGCTATTTTTATCATACTTGTGGCTATGGCGAAAGAATGTATCTGGTGGACGCGCCTGAAAGGATTAGAGACAAACACTTTCCTCTCTGGTCATCTCTCATCAACTTCTTCAAGTATCACTTGAAGAGGAAAGTGAGAGTAGAGAGGCAAGTTTTGTCTAGTGAATGTTTTAAAAAAGATGGGTGAATGTAGCAAGGATGGCACGTATGAATGACGAAGCCACCTTGACTATGATTCTATGAACCATAAAAATTAATACAGAGAGTTGCTTATTTGCAAAAAAAAAAAAAAAAAGAAATATAACATGTGACTTCATTGACCGAGGTTACCGTGGTCTTTTCCGTAGGCTTTTCTTTCCACGGGTAAACCTCACCTGTCCTCCCCTTTACACTTCATATTGACATTTCTGTGATAACGATCCCTATTTCATTTTTTTCCTCCCCCCCCTTTTTTTAACCTCTCCCACCTCTCCCTTTTTTTTTTCCTTTTTCTTTCCTTTTACGATCTCTTTTGATCGAAAACCACCACTCTCCTTTTTTTACCCCCAAAAGAAAAGCTCTACCTTGTAATTTGTTCTATCTGTGTGCAGCCCTGTGTGGCTAATAAAGAAACATATCTATATATATATATATATATATAATATAAGCTTTCTAGTACATGTAAGTGTTTGTTTGCGCATGCATATGTGTGTATGTATAATTTCGTGTATATTGACACATTTATACCCGGGACACAGCTTCCTAACATAAACGTTACAAAGAGTTGTTTCGCGTAATTTTTTAATAATTGCTTGGCCTTGTTTTACATTCTCCCTCAGGCAGCTAAACTATTCTTTCAATATTTATACAAGACTGGTTTATATATCCTATGACGTGGTTAAATATTGATGTGTGTGAGCGTTAACACGAAACTGATACGTAGATGTATTTGTACATGTATGTGTGTATATATATACATATATATAATATATATATATATATATGTGTGTGTATATGGGATTATATCTAAATGTTCAATATAAAACTGGTTAGTATTAGTAACCTAATAAACTGAATGATATGCAGGTTTAAACAAAAATCCATTACCGAAAACATATTTTCAAATTGCGCATTATTGCGAACACGCTTGTGGACATTTCCATCAATATGTATATACTTTCAAGATGCAATTTGTGTGTGTATATATATATATATATTATATATATATATATCTATACATAATATGCGTGTATATAAGTATATATATATAATTTATATATATAAAAGTAAATATATAGATATATTTATATATATAAAAGTAAATATATATATATATATAGTATATATATATAAGTCTATAGATATATATTAATATATATATATATATATATATATATATATATATATATATATATTTGAATATAGACACATACGCACACATAAATGAATGAATTATATAATATATATATGCCATACAAATATGTATATTATATATACATATACATACATACATGCATATATATATATATAATATATATATATATAATATACACACATATAGATAAATTTTTCTCTGTACATCCACACACACACATCCACACACACACTCCTTGATATACACTTAAGTATTTTTTGCAAAAATGTACGTTTTCAAAACATGTCGTTAATGGATTTTTGTTCAAATCTCCACATCATCTAGTTTATTAGGTTACTAATACTAACCTGTTATAGAGTGAATATTCAGCTACAAACATATGTGTTTCTAATGGACGGTAAGTGAAACTGACGTATTTGCGATATGTATTCTTAAAATGTTCTACACCTCTAATATCTATCCTCATGAATAGGTAGTTCATACTCGATATAAGTTATTTCATAGATTTTGATCTTGAGTTTACAACTCTGCGTGAAAAATGACCAATGTGTAAAGTAGACAGAAATTTATGTATGACTTGCATTATCCTAGATTGAAGTGAAGAATAGTTATGAGTATAAACGTGATAAGGATCTATTGAAATTAGTTATAGATCTGTTCTAGAACTTCGAGTACGTTCTAAGGTAGTAGTATTAATGAAGTTTAGTTGAAAGAGGAGTGTGATTAATTAGCTCTGGAAAACAAGATATGTAATAAAACTGCAGCTTCTATGTCGTTAATTAGTGATCAAACATAGGCAATACCTAGTCATTTAGGAATAAATATATTAATTAAAACTGCACTCCTGGGAAGGAGGAAAATCATTTGCTTTAATACTAAGTGTAATTTAGAAAGAAATGTTTCAACTTTGTGATTAAAATTAATTCAAACATGAAGGAATGTATATGAGAGGAACAAATGTGAATTTCCCGCAGTACAATAACAAATCCAGATATATTAGGGTCATCAAGGGAAGCATAGTCATTACTAGATTCTACTAAACTAAAGGATATAAAGATTTTGACTGAATAAATTTTTATTGGCTGACAACGTAAATGACAGACAAGGAAAAGTTATCGGGGTATATTAGTTAAGAAGAAGCAAAAATACATAATATGATGAAACAAATATACCATTTAATTAAAACTACTCAAACGATTCTTTCTAATTTTTGTGAGAAAGCCAACAGTTTTAGCGGGGAGCAGCTTGTCGATTTCATTAAACTTTAGTACTAACTGACATTTATTATAATAAACTCCTTCACTGTATTCCACATCTCATCTACACGGCTTACCGTGTGTGTGAACTCCTTGATATTGATATAGAGGAGTTTACAGGATCTGTTGTCACTATTGCAGCTCCTCAGAGTATGTCATAAAAACAAACTAAACATCAGGTAATTCTTACATATGCATTCGATGAGTTGGATTCCGCATTAAAGTCATTTAACAGATCTCTGTCAATGGCGAAAATCAATAAATGTTGGAGGGGGCACAGCCAATAAAATCGATATCAGTATTTGTCTTTGTACTTTATTTCATCGACCCTTCTAACTTTAATAGCTGTATTCAAGGAAATTATTTTGATTTAGATCGTAATAATTCTATCAGATATCTTAATTGTCATATATCCGGATTTATGAGCCATTAACATAACATTGAAATACATTAGAACTAGTAAAATCCGATGTTTACGAGTCAATAGCTTAATTATACTTTATTTTAATAGTTAATAATTTTATAATTACTAATGTATTTCTTAGTAATCATGATTATAATTAAAGATGAGGTTATTAATAATAATATTCGTTAATCTCGCTTTACTCCTGATGGTCCTTACATGTGTTCTTTCTTACTAAGAAATATTTCAGTATTATATTACCTGCTCCATCCTAATATTCTACGAAACATAGTTAGCTGGTTTATAGATAACTATATGTGGACGTATATTACTGGCACATATTTCATTGAGCTCCTAAAATCAGAATGATAACACTTGATCAATTTAGATCGATTAATTGCTTTCGATAGGGTCGACTACCAATAGTTGGCGGCTGTTTTCAGGGCGGCCGGTTTCGATTCCGTCTTCCACGGTTGCACTGTCGCATTCTAGAACGATATTTGCTCTGGTGAGAATGAATGGTTACCTATCAGAACCATTCAGTACCATGCGCTCGGTCCTTAATCGTTGTTCCCTGTCGACTCTTCCGTATGTTCTAGCTCCTGAATCACTACGGTGGAAAGTAGAGACGTTGAGGGCTACCTCACGCGGAAGAACTGTGTCAACATACTTCGAGGGACACCAGCTACATAGACCTGATCGACACTGCTCTAAGAGAATATGAAGTAGTCACAGGAGCAAAGACCAACAGAAAAAAGACAGTTGGATTCCAGCTCAGCACCCCGAGAGGCAGATAAATGCCTCCCAACAGCGTTGTAGAGCAATATCGTCAGCCACTAAAGGACTTGCTCAACTAGTTAAGGTCAAACAACCGACAAGCAAATCTGTAGTATTGTGCAGAATATTTGTTGTAAATACTGTCCTAACCTATCGTGGCGAGATTTGTATTCATTTCTTGTCAGCACAGGACATCTCGAGACGAGAGGGTCTATTATTTATTATTATCATTATTGCCTCTGCACAGCTTCTAACGCTGGAGATTTATTACACTGTCAGCTGTTCACTACCAGTGAACTAAGGTAATACTTCCTATTTTTTGAGCACCTTCCGGAGTATTCGAACGGTTCCAAGCAGTGCTGTTTTCTGCAAGTGCGCCACCCTTATTGCAGGCCTTATTTGTTTCACGTACTTATAGAGATTTTTGCTCACTGTTCCTAGGGCTCCGATAACTATTCGTACCACTGCTACCTTTTTCATCGACCACAACTTCTTATCTTCCCAAGCTAACCTATCATATCTCTCGACTTTTCTTTCTTCTTTATCGCATACCTTGTTGTCAGCTGGGCATGCTATATCTATGATCCAGCATAGTTTGTTTTCTTTCTCAATTAAGACTATGTCCGGCTTCCTATTCTCTATCTCATAGTCACACTGAATCATAAAATTCCATAGGATCTTTGCATTTTTATATTCGGTGATGCCTTCAGGCTTGTGGTCGTACCAATTTATTATTATTATTATTATTATTATTATTATTATTATTATTATTATTATTATTATTATTATTATCATCATTTTTATTATTATTACTTTTTTTTCTTCTTTCAAATTTGCTTCCATTTCTTGCCGAGTGTCTTCCCGACTCCCAGGGCAAAGAAAATCATAGTATACATTGGTAGGCCATTAAACCAAACTCAATAGTTCGTTCATTTTTTTCATTTTTAAGTTAAATTAAAATACATGGGTAGTAATAATTCTCACATCGACAATGCTCTTCTCAATACGTGTGATGTACCAGTTAAGACAATCTTTTGTATTTCTTGCAGGGATGGTAAGCCAGGGATCATTCTCATATAATTTTCGGTTCCCTTCTTGATCATTCCTAGTGCTCCTACGATCACTGGTATTGTAACCGCCTTGAGATGCCACATTTTCTCAATTTCAATGAGTAGGTCTTTATATTTTTTGAGCTTGTCAAACTTATTATTATTATTATTATTATTATTATTATTATTATTATTATTAACATTTTCCAATTCTGTTTCCATTTCTTCCTGAGTGTCTTCCTGATACCTAGGGCAGAGAAACGTACTGTATACATTGATGGGCCATGAAAAAATAAACACACCAGATTGCTCATTTCCAAAGTCATTTGTTAGAGAAAAAGGGATGAAAAACAGAGAGAGAGAGAGAGGAAAAAATAAAAAGTAAAAAAGTAAACAAAGAAAATAAAGAGGGGAAAGTAAAGAAAATTTACAGTGACAATGCTCTTCTCAATACGATGGATAGATGGTAAGCCAGGGATCTTTCTTAAATAATTCTCAGTACTCTTTTTTATCATTCCAGAGCTCCTACAATCACTGGTATTGTAGCCGTCTTGAGATGCCACGTCTTTTAGATTTCAGCAAATCTTTAAATTTTCTGAGCTTATCAAATTCGTTTGTCCAGATGGTCAGAGAGTATGCTCATGTCATTCAATAAACAAACTTTATTGTTTTGGACTTTCACAACAATATCTGGTCTATTTGCTTTGATGGTCCGGTCTGTACATACTGGAAACTCCCAAAGAGTACTTACATTTTCTCTCTCAGTTACAGTTTCAGGGTGTCGCTTGTAACAGACGGTAGCGAGGCGAGCCAGAAATTTGGCATCCTATCATTACCAGGGGATTTCCACTTATGAGCCTTCGTGAGTTCCATCCTTATGTCTGCAATTGCGATGTCTTCCCATGCTTGTTCCGGTAAGTTTTAGTAAGATCCTTCTTTGCGTATAATCTAGTCTGCATTTTCATTGTTAGTCTTTCCATCACTCCAGATATCTTCCCAGAAATTTTCAACTTCTTCCATGGGAGTGAGGACTTTAACGGTTATTTTCTCCTTCCCTAGTTCTCTGTCAGATGTTTTCGTATTGGATGAGAACAGCTTATTTTGCTTGTAAAAGTTTTTCCTTTCGTCAAATCTTCATATTATTTGAGCTTTTGCTTGGATTTTTTGCTGTAGAGTTTCTTTTGCTGAAAGCAGTTCTCTTGATGAGAATTTATATTTTCTCTCCATCTTTCTTCCTTTTCTGGTTTTTACGTCGTTTCCACAGATTAGTTCATTCCCTATTGATATTTCCCTTCTCGTTATTTCAATATTTTTTCAATTTTACTTTTCCAGTTTAGAATTCTTCTCAGGTTTGTATTATTCCTTTGTTTTTTTGGGGTTTTTTTAGAGGCATACAACTGCTTTCAATTATCTTAGCAGCTGCATAAATAATTTCATTTAGTTCAGTGAGATCTGGTTTTAGTTCTTATATAATTTCCTTTGTTACATATTTTCCAATTTTAATTTGTTTTCTATTTTGGATTGTATTTGAGAGTTTATGAAGTGGTTCTTTATCATGCATATTGTCGTGTCTTACAACTGCAAGATTATTCAGGATTTTCTGCTTCAATTCTGTTATAGACTCTATGTTCTTCAGGGTGGAGGCGCAATGGCCCAGTGGTTAGGGCATCGGACTCGCGGTCGTAGGATCGTGGTTTCGATTCCCAGACCGGGCGTTGTGAGTGTTTATTGAGCGAAAACACCTAAAGCTTCACGAGGCTCCGGCAGGGATGGTGGTGATCCCTGCTGTACTCTTTCACCACAACTTTCTCTCACTCTTACTTCCTGTTTCTGTTGTACCTGCATTTCAAAGGGCCGGCCTTGTCACTCTCTGTGTCACGCTGAATATCCCCGAGAACTACGTTAAGGGTACACGTGTCTGTGGAGTGCTCAGCCACTTACACGTTAATTTCACGAGAAGGCTGTTCCTTTGATCGGATCAACCGGAACCCTCGTCGTCGTAACCGACGGAGTGCTTCCACCATATTTAGGTTATTTTACACTGCGTGCTTGACCGCAGTTATATGTGAGTCTTTTATTTCTGAAGATATCCCTCCTAACATTTGCTAACTTCTTTTCGTCCAGATATAGTCTGCTGTCTTGATTTCGGGTTCTCCATATCTGGTTAGAGTGTACAGTATGTTTCTCTTCAGATAGCCTGCCTAACGCATACTAATAGGCGTAAATGACATTTTCTAGGGTCTATTTGATTCTCTTACGTTTTTCATTCTGTGGTGGGTGTGGTCGAGGACTGCAAGTCCCGTTCAAGTGACCACCCAGGTTCGTATTCTATCTATCTATCTATCTATCTATCTATCTATCTATCTATCTATCTATCTATCTATCTATCTATCTATCTATCTATCTATCTATTTATCTATCTATCTATATCTATCTATCTATCTATCTATCTATCTATCTATCTATCTATCTATCACATACACTCATACACGCACAGGGCTCACTATTCATCTGCATCTATAAAGTTCCCCCCCAGAAGGCAGGCCTTGGCAAAATTTTAATGGAAAAGAATCAATTGCTCATACAACAACATTACTCTCTCCATTTTCTGTTGCCGATGTTGTTCAAAGAATAGCAATGGACAATACAGATAGCACCAATGTCGTCACTGCTGAACTGAGAGCACAAAATCCCCAAATAAATACTCTCTTTTACTCTTTTACTCTTTTACTTGTTTCAGTCATTTGACTGCGGCTATGCTGGAACACCGCCTTTAGTCGAGCAAATCGACCCCGGGACTTATTCTTTGTAAGCCCAGTACTTATTCTATCGGTCTCTTCTGCCGAACCGCTAAGTGATGGGGACGTAAACACACCAGCATCGGTTGTCAAGCAATGCTAGGGGGACAAACACACACACACATATATATATACATATATACGACGGGCTTCTTTCAGTTTCCGTCTACCAAATCCACTCACAAGGCATTGGTCGGCCCGGGGCTATAGCAGAAGACACTTGCCCAAGATGCCACGCAGTGGGACTGAACCCGGAACCATGTGGTTGGTTAGCAAGCTACTTACCACACAGCCACTCCTGCGCCTGTTAAATGTTTTTGTCTAACGCTCTAAAAATTCACGAATCCGACACAATGGACTGGTCAATTATTTTATAGACATTAAATGGAGGATAGACAAAGATAACTCGGGTGTGATTCGAACACAGAACATAAAGAATTTGATGAGATAAAGACACTCCAAAGATTTCTGTCAACATTCAGCAATGAAGGTAAATATAGAAATAAAACTGAAAAAGAGTAAAAATGCGACAGACATTGAAAACATTTATTAGGAGAGCGAGAAAAATACTAAGACGGATAGATTGGAGAGCAGATAATGAAGAGTATGTCGAAAGATTAAAATACTTGGAGGAAAGACAAACGCGTATCCATTGACCCAACTCAACTCCAGTAAATATATTTTGCTACATAAACCGAAATAGACAGACACGACAGAACATTTGAAAATATATATATACAGGTCCTTGTCAATGTGCAAATATATAAACGTGTTATATTAAAGTACTTTAGTTAAGTATTATTACATGTTCGGAGATAAATTAAAAGCAATATCTATCTATCTATCTATCTATCTATCTATCTATCTATCTATCTATCTATCTATCTATCTATCTATCTATCTATCTATCTATCTATCTATCTATCTGTCTATATGTTGGTCTGTCTATTTTTCGTTCAGTTCATGTTGCTAATATTAACAATGAGTAAATATTAATCGTAGTAGATATTTACGGAATATCATATCGAAACGACAAGTGAAGTGAGACGATCAAATTTTGTGTCAATATAAGGTATTTTTATACTTCGAGAACATGAATGACATTTATGTTTAAGTGCTGAGACGGAAGAGAATATTTATTTTGTCGATGATACATAGGTTCAAACATCCAGCCATACTTTCATAATCCCAGTTATCTACCCACGCGTATGCACACATCGTATAAGTGTTTGTGCGTGTGTATGTGTGTGAGTAGGTAAATACAAAGGAAGAAACAAAGAAATAGCTAGCCAGAGAGAGAGAGAGAGAGAGAGAGAGAGAGAGAGAGAGAGAGAGAGAGAGAGAGAGAGAGAGAGAGAGAATGAGAGACAGCAGGGTCAAAAAGAAACTGACTTGTGACCCTTATATGCATCCAGAGGGGAGCATGTATTTAGCAAAAGTTAAAGCAGCAGCAGACAACATCATTGAAGAAAACATAATTATGCTCTACACAACGCATTGAGCACTCAGTTTCTGGCGGGCTATAAACACACACATACGCAGACACACAAACACACACACATACACGCATATATATGCATATATATATATATATATTGTATAGATATAACTGATAGACAGATAGATACACATAGTCATATATATATGCATATATATATCATACACATACACGCACACGCACGAATATATACATAGATAAACAGCTAAACATACAAGCATACATACACACACATCTAAATATATATATGTGTGTATGTATATATACATATGTAGACACGTATTCGCTCTCCACCCATAATTACTCATAACTCTTTTGCTTTCTTGAAGTTATTTCCATCGCTGTGCACATCTATTGGGGGTTAAAAAACATACAAATACCCTACACTCATACGCAAACGCATATACATCTAGGAGCATACATAGACATACGCGTATCAAGGAGGAGATTCACCATATAAGTGCTTAAACTTAAAAGCAATGATTATGTTATGTAAAGGGATAATAGCAAAATTGCATACACAAATATATATATATATATATATATATATATATATATATATATATAATATATATATATATATATATGTATGTATTATGTATGTATATAGACATGTATATATTATATATATATCTATATATATAACACATATGCTATATGTGTTTATATATATTATATATATATAATATATATATATATATATATACACATATGCATATGTGTTTATATATGTATATATATACTTTGATACTTTGATACTTTGATAGGTTTCGGCCATTATTGGCCCAGGCCATGTCTAACTTAATAGCACCACCTGGTGAAGTCTTTCAAGTCAGAATTTGGGCACTATGGCCCACTCAAGTAGAGAGTTATTGTTTACAGAGACATATCCGGGTGTAGGGGGTTTATCCGGGATTTCTTGAAGGAATCTGTCCAAAGACTTCTTGAACCCTATAGGGTCAGTTTCTGTTTTAATGTGTTTTGGGTAATGTTAAGAGAGCGGGGCCAATTGAGGTGAAATAATTGTGCCGTATTGTTGTTATGAGATGAGAGTGCGATTTTTGTTTTGGGCGGATGGCACGGGGCCCAAGCCTTGGATGTACCTTAAAGGTGATGCCAACATCATTTGGGCAATGCTGATGGAATATTTTCCACATCATGCAGATGATGTAGCGCTCACGACGACGTTGGAGAGAATAGAGTTTTAGCTTTTCTAGTCGACCCCAATAGTCGAGGCCTGTCATGCCATCTATCTTTTTTGTGATTGCCCTTTGAGGTGCTTCAACTTTTATGATACCTTGTATTGTGTGGGGAGACCACAGTGGACAACAGTATTCAAGTGGGGTCGGGCAAAAGTGGAGAAGAGAAGGATAATGGTGTGGATATCTCTCGACTGGAAAGTTCTGAGAATCCAGGAACACATTCTGCGGGCCATGTCAACTTTGGTGTTTATATGAGTGGCCCAGCTTACGTTGTTGTCCACAATTACTCCCAAGTCTCTGATGTTGTTGGACGCCGCGAGAGTTTCACCTGAAGGAAGGGAGTATGGGAGTTTCAGGGCATCCTCTTTTCCAAAGTGGATTAGCTCAAATTTATCCTCGTTCAGCAGCATATTGTTTTTTTCTGCCCATTGGATAACAGCCAGTAGATCTGACTGAAGGCATGTCCGGTCACTCGCCTCATTTATGACCTTCTGTAGCTTGGAGTCATCTGCAAAGATTTTTATGTTGCTGTGCTTGATGATGTCATTAATGTCATTAATGTAAATGATGAAAAGAAGTGGGCCCAGCACAGTGCCTTGCGGAACGCCACTACTGACTTTGGCTGGGCTTGATTTTACCCCTTCAACTACAACATGTTGAGATCTGTCTGTCAGGAAACACTTAATCCATTTCAGTAACTTTCCAGAGACACCAATGTTGGATAGTTTTTTCAATAGGATCTTGTGATCGACCCTGTCGAAGGCCTTACTGAAATCAAGGTAGATGACATCGGTGTTGGAGCCCTCTCCCAAAGCTCTCAAAATGTCCTCAAAGTGATGCAGGAGCTGCGTTAGGCAGTCCCTTCCATTACGGAACCCATGTTGGTTGGAGATCAGCCGTCTGTTGCTTTCCAGAAATTGGGTTATTCGAGATCTCACCACCCTCTCAAATACCTTGATGATATGAGAGGTGAGTGAGATCGGACGGTAATTCACTGCAAGGGACTTGTTTCCCTTTTTGAAAACTGGGACAACAGACTGGGACAGAAGGTTTTTTGGAATATAGCCAGCATCCAGTGAGTTTCTCCACAGATTAGCAAGGGGAGATGCAAGTTGGTGTCGACACACCTTCAGGACACAAGCAGGGAACCTATCGGGGCCTACTGCTGAATTGTGTGTTTATTTCGTTTATCGCCGCTAAGACATCAGGGGCACTAAACGTTATGTCCGATATAGTGTGTTGGGGGTTGACATCACTGATACAGCCCAGATCGGCCATATCAGGATTGCTGAAAACAGAGCAGTATTGTTTCTGCAGTATCTCGGCCATGGATTTGGCATTATCTTGGAGAGTGCCAGTTTCGTCAATTAGAGGGCCTACAGTGGAGACAGTGACCCTGCGTTTCCTCGCAAATGAAAAGAACACTTTGGGGTTGAGTTTGATTTTTTCAATGGCCCACTTCTCCTCAGCTGATCTTTGGTTATTGATGAGGGTCTTCATGCATTGTTGGAGGTTATATTTTTTGGATTCAAGCAGTGCGATAGCCGTCGAATGTGTGTGTTGCTGTTGCAGTACTTTAGTTTGTTAATTTTTTTGTTTGTTCTTTTTATTTTTCTGATAATGGTTTTTCTGTTTTGGGGGATTCTGCACTTTTTGTTCACAGGTCTTGGTGGGGAGTGTTTTGCACATATGTCTGTGACGGTGTCTACAAAGATCTGCCAAGATGTCTTATGGTTGGTGGAGATGTGTGTATGTGTAAAGGACCAGTCAACATTTGATAGCTCGTTCCTGATTGCATCCCAGTTGGCTTTATGGAGATCCATGTTGTCAAATGGGTGGGCTGGAGGAAGGTCACTAGGATTAGCTTTCGGCTGGTGGAATTTCATGTTACAGAGAACCATGTCATGGTCTGAAAGAAGGGTTTTTTCCACTGTAACGTTATGTATAGTGTTAGTGTGGTTACTAAACACTAGGTCCAAAATGTTCTGATGTCTTGGTGCAAGGACAAGTTGGGACAAGAAAAACTCATTCGTAAAGTCGAAAAGTGACTCTGCTGCTTCTTTGTCAGCGGTTGAGGCGGGAGTGCTTGGTTTCAAACAGTTTGTAGTCCAGTCAACACAGGGTAGATTGAAGTCTCCCATCATGAGTATGTTGCTAGAATGGCACTGTTGAATAAAGCACTTAATGCTGTTGAGGCATTCTTTAAAGCACAGTATGGGTGTTTGGGGCGGCCTATAGAGCCCAATTACTGTCAGGTCATTGGCTTGTTGTGCACGGTGACTGATTCACAGTAGCCGTTGGAGAATATACTATTTCCATCTGCCGTAAATGAATCATGCAGGAAAATGGCAGTTCCACCCTTCCTCCTGCCGATACGATCCGCGCGGATGGTTGTGAAATTCTTCACTCTCACTTCGGCTTCCAAGTGGGAGTTGTCAAGGTGGGTCTCAGTGAGAATGAAGAAAGGGATGTGGTGTGAATGGTTACCAACCAAGTCTTCAATGAATTGACCTTCCATTTTTGTGCATTGATGGAAGGGCTGTTTGTACACACCTTTGCATTGAGTGGAATGTGGAGGTTAGTGTAGTGGCTGGTTTTGACTGTTGCAGGGGGCTTGGATTTTTTGTGTGTGTTAGTGGCAGCAATGTGGGGAATTGGTGCACTGGGGTAATAGCATAGGATGGTGTTGAGTGATGGCTAGAATGTTTTTGTGTATCTCTTTTGCCATGTTCAACATGGCTAAAAAAGAATTTTCCTGCTTAGGGAGCAGTTTTTGCTGGAGGTGTAGTTGCACTGTTGGATAGGGTTGTAGTTCCACTTTTGTTGTTGTTGGTTTTGTGTCTTCTGAAAAGACTGGACCAGCATTACTGCAGCATGGTGTGTTTCTATTTTTATTGTTATTCAGGTTTGTGTGTTGGCTTGAGGCCCCGTTTCTGTTTGTGCGTCGGGTCCCTGGAAGATGAGTGAAGGGACAGTCACTCAGTAGACATGTTCTCTCACGTTGGGAATACGGCAGATTTTGGGACTCCGAGTTTGTGTGTTTGAATTTCGATTTACTATTTGGTGGTGTTGATGTTATTGTGGGATGCGTGCTTTGGCCTTGGCCGGTAGTGCGTCTAGTGCCGGGTAGATGCGTGAAGATGCAGTCACTATTTGTGCAGAGTCTCTGGCGCAGTGAATAGCGGCATATTTGGGGATTTCTTGTTTGAGCCGTGGGGGGCGCATTCTGCTTCCTATGTTTCTTTAAGTTTTTGTTACTGCAGGTAGTATTGAGGTGGTGATGTGGGGGAAGAGGGCAGTGGTTTCTTATTTGGTTTTCTGTCGGTATTTTTGGTGATAGAAGACGATGGTGGCAGCGGTGGTGATGATGATGATGATAATTGTGGTGGTTGCTGTGAGAGCGGTGAAAAGATACTGGCATTTAGTGAATCGTCTAGTAAGCTAGAGTTGAGGAGTGCTGTTGTTGTTCTTGTTGCTGTGGCTGTTGTTGTTGTTGTTGTGCCTGACCGATGTCAGGGTCAGCCATTGTGCTGGGAACCAGGAGTGGCTCATCTGTTGTTGTTGTTGTTGTGGCTGCTGATTTTCTAGCTGTTGTTGTTCTTGAACTGTGAAAATATGTAGAAGCTTTTCATAATGGCCTCTTATCAGTTTGAAAGATACTTCGATATGTTTCAACTTGCTTCGAATCTGTTTGACGGATCGTGTGTTGACCACTTGTGATGTTTTTTCGGCAATCTCATTCAAACACAAGACATTTAGATTTTCTGTTTGGGAAAGAGAGAGCCATGTGTTTATTAAAACATCAATTTCGTTATCAGACCAATTTCGTCTGTTGCAGGCCTGGAAGTTAGTCATGTTTGTTTTTCTTTCTTTGTTTTCCTTTTGATTTTTGAAAATATATATATTCTTTCTTGGGAGTTAAAGAGTGTATATATTAAATGTTCTCTTCTTAAGGGTGTGAGTTTTGATTATTTGGTTGTTTGAGGATATTAAAAGAAAAACAGGTGTTATATAACCATTTGTAGTTAAATGAAAACGTACTTACGGGTTTGTAGGCAAACACGTGGTACAAATATATATATATTTAAGGTCAGTTAGTTTTGAAGCTGTGTAGCTTGCTACTGACTTGGGAGAGAACAAATAGACGTCCGTCCCTCCAACAGTTAATCCATATATATATATATATATATATATAAATATATATATTATGTAATATATTATATAGTACATATATATATATATATATATATATATATATATATATATATATATATATATATAAATACACATACACACACACTATATATATACATATGTGTTTATGAGTGTGGTGTATGTATATTTAGAAACATGTAAATATATATATATGTATATATATATATATATATGTATATGTATATATATATATATATATATTATATATATATAATATATAATATATATATATATATATATATATATATATCCATACGTACATATAAATGTATATACATTTATACAAGTGTGTATGTTAAATTTGCTTGTTAGCATAATTATGTAGTAGATTAGATTGATACACACAGACACACTCACACACAGATATATATATATATATATATGTAAATATACAAATACACATGTGTTTTTTTACACATTTATTCATTTGAAAGTACATACATATACATACATAGATGCATACGTTGCTGCACGTATGTATAGATACACACATGTAGAATCACATTTACAAACATACATACATGCATAATTATATACACGCATTTACACTTACATACACATATACATACGTACTTACATGCATACACACACACATACATACATACATACATACATACATACATACATACATACATACATACATACATCATACATACATAACTGTATATTTGTGTTAAGATCTATGAGAAAACCACTCATTCAAGTCAGGTAAAATATTATCCTTGTAGAAAGATGGATATTAAAAGGCAAAAAATATAACTGTCGGATTACCGTTTTGATAGAAGACATAAAACATAAAAGCCACTTACGGGTTGGGCTCTATTGACCAGGAAACATAGTTTATTACTTCCGGTTCAATGCTTCTAGGAACGGACAGTTTTTGGAATCTAACTCTACTGTCCAGAGTATCATATCCTTCTTGAAACTGTATCGATGAACATTGCAAACCAAAGATCAGATGTGTCAGTAGTCGGGAGAATACGCATGTATTTATATGAGTGCTCATGTTTGCATGTATGTGTGTATATATGCATATATATATATATATATAATAATATATATATATAATAATATATTATATACGCAATAGCGCATAGATATATATGTGTGTTTGTGTATGTGTGAGTGAGGACTTGTTTTTGTATGTGCGATGTTCGTAAGGATGCATATATTCCAACTAACATATTAACATATATATGTATGTATATATACATATATTGACAGATACACAATACAGATATACATATAATATATATATATATATATACATATGCACATAGATACATTCATACACCGACTCGTATATAGACACATATGCCTGTTTCTATCCCCCTTCTCTCTCTCTCTCTTCTCTTTCTCTCTCTCCGTCGCTCTTTCTCTCTCCTCTATTTCTCTCTCTCTCTCTCTTCTCTCTCAGTCCTCACTCTCCTCTTTCCCTCTCTCTCTCTCTCTCTGTATATCTATATATATAATATTATATATATAATATATATACACACTTTTGTGTGAACGGGCTTATGTGTGCATCTGTGTGTTTGCATGTATGTATATATGTTAAAAACAAACACGCATCATTTTGAAAGAGAATAATTAGGAAATGCACATATGTGTGCATGCGTGTTTTGGCTTATTTCTATGTATGTATGTGTGTGCGCATGCGCGTATGGATGCTCTGTGTGTCTATTTGTTGTTTTGATGATGTGTGCTCGCAAATGCATATATATATATGTATAAGTATATGTATACGTATATGTATATATGTATGTATCTGTACATAATATGTATATGTATATAATTTACCTTCTGTCTGTATGTACGTTAATAGAAACAGGGTGTTTTATATATATATATATATATATGTATTTATATATACAAACATAACACACACTGCACGCGCACGCTTCGCACACGCACACGCACATACACACACACACACACACACACAATAAGGCACAGAGAAACAAAGCAACAAACAAACAAACAAACAAACATCTATCAGAATATTTTTTTAAGGTTAACGGGTCAAAAAATATTTTCCATTCATCACTGTGTTTTTTTTGTGTTTAACGAAATTAGAAGAGTAAAGAGAAAAATGATATAAATCAACGTCAAGGCCACCACCACCACCACCACCACCATCACACCCACCCCATCACCCCCACCCCATCGACACCAACACTACCACCACCACCACCACCACCAATATCCCTGCCTTCACAGACATCAGCGCACCTCGGTCAGCAACACCTCATTCACCACCACCACCACCAGCACCACCGCTATCAATCGCCTTCGTCGTCGTTGTCGTGGTCCTCGATATGATGATGATAATGATGATGATAATGATAATGATGATGATGATGATGATGATGATGATGATGATGATGATGATGATGATGATGATGATCGTTTTTTCGCTGGCTCCAATCACTCCCTACCGTTTCATGAATGGAAAAAAAAAATCTATTGAACAATAGAAATCTTGGATATTCAGTATTCGAAAGAAAAGACAATATATTAACGACTGGAACATCTTTGATGGGAAGTCTTCTCTGCGAATAACGGTTAAACTACAATTGAAGCAAGAACACAACACACACACCTGCACGCACAGCTGAGAAGATGCCACTCGTTATAATGCATCCTGTATTACAAACTATGGAAGGAATCCGTAGAATGAGTTCCCTCTATGGATCCCGTGTTATGAGAATTCTCGTATCGAACGATCCAGAATGGCGTGCATTGATCAACTCTCTCGTGTCACAGAGCAAGATCTGAAAAAATACTATGGAAAACAGGAATATTTGGTGAGAAAGAATAGAATTGGTCTGGGGCAGCCGTTCAAAATGACATAGAAACATTTATACACCAACTGGTATGTAGATATATATATGCTAATCCATCCATCCATCTATCTATCTATCTATCTATCATCTATCTATCTATCTATCTATCTATCTATCTATCTATCTATCTATCTATCTATCTCTCTCTCTCTCTCTCTCTCTCTATATATAATATATATATTATATATATATATATATATATATCTGTATAACATATATATATATATATATTATATATATATATACAGATATATATACATATATGTGTACTATATGTTTGAGCGTGTGTGTGTGTGTGCGTGTACGTATGTGTATATGTATGCTGTGTGTGTATTTGCTTTTGTGATGGTATGTGATGGCAAGTGCATATGTTGAAATATATGTATGTATATATATATATATATAATTTATGTGTATGTATATATGTATATGTATATAATTTATCTTGTGTCTGTATGTACTTACGTTAATAGAAATACGGTTTTATATATATATACAAACATTTACACACTCACAGCGCGCGCACACACACATACACACATACACACACACACACTCCATAAGGCACAGAGGAACAAATCAACAAACAAAGCAACAAACATCTAGCGTTCAGCATTATGGAAGTTGGTATGATGTCTCATGGATCGGACCAAGTACTTCGGTTCAGTAGTTCAATTTTGATCCGACTTCATAGTTCAATTTCTGTGACTGCAGGTGAGTAAGGTAGCACAAAGCATCAATATCAGCGTTGACTACTGAAGGAAGAAGGTATCCAGGAAAAAGAAAAACCAAAGAAAACAATAACTATAAAAAAAAAACAATAGTGTAACAATGAGGGTGGAAGAGCTATAGAGTAACAAAGTCAATTTCTTTATTAACTCTGAGGTTGTGAAAAAAGAGGGGACGATACGAGAACAGACTAAACTAACATTGGGATCATGGTATCGAATGAGACGAAATGTATGAATAAACAAACAATTAAACTACATACAATTAAATGAGAATGAGTGATTTACAAAAAATGGAGCGGAGGACGCGGTCGACCCCACAAACCACATACACTGAAGACTTTGCTTTGTCCTTTTTATATTCTCGTTTAGACAGGTTCTTTCACTCGCAACATACTTGCTATAGACGTCCGTCTTTTACGAAACACACTTTGCGACAGGCATTTCTTCTCCAGCCTTATTTTCCGTTTAATGTGGAAACCGAAAACATCGATTAGCTCGAGACTGGAGATGAACATGCCTGTTGCAATTCCTTTCACTCTCGTCTTCCATACTATTTCTTTCGCCATAGCAACTACCGAGAGAAAACAGGCTCGCTCCTCCCTATTCAGGGAGGTCGGCGGAACGATCTTAATTTCAGATTCGCTCGACAGTTGTACTCTTCTTGAATGCGACAGCAGGTGTTCGACATTGACCCAGAGCTCAATCACCTTGGGGCATTGCACAATGGCGTACAGGACAGTTTAACTGTCCTGCTCGCATCTTGCACAAACCGGCGAAGGCGCACACCCATGTCTGAAGAGCTTATCTCAAACCGGTAAAGCTCCTCTGAAACATTGCCAGGCCAGGGACGTTTGGTAATTATCCATAGGCCCCGGCCCGAATGTTCTTTGGAACACGTTGGCCAGTTGATCTTGGTCGAAGTCTAGGGTTTCTCCCATGACGTTAAATTCGGAAGAGGACCGATTACACACACGCAGTGACAAGACGAGAGAGGAAGGTGGTGTTTTACGATAAGAACTTTTCCACTTACTTCTTCCCCTAACAGAGGTGAAGGAGGAGACACTATACTGTAGTGATATCACGTGAACTGAATGAGTGAGAGATTAAAGAGTTCCAAGATCAAGCTTTACTGAGTGTGTGCGTGCGTGTGTGTGTGTGAGAGAGAGAGAGGAGAGAGAGCGCTCTATAATAATGATATCAAGACTGACCAAAAGAGGAGGGACTACACTATATCAAATCAGAACTGGGAGAGAGGGATTGTTGGACAAGGAAGTAAATGAGAGACTAAGACTGAGAAGATCAGGATTGACCGAGCGTGGGAGGGGCTATTCAAAAACAATATCGGGGATGATCGAGAAAGGAGGAGCTACATAATGCGTTCCAATTTTAGCAGCAGGCCAGGAAGTTAAGGGGAGAGGGTAATCCGATTAAGTATGACACCAGTATGCAGCTGGTACTTATTTCATCGTCCCCGAAAGGATGAAAAGGAAAACCAATCCCGGTGGCATTTGAACCCAGAACGTAAAGATGGACGAAATACGGCTAAGCATTTTGCTCGACGCTCTAACGATTCTGCCAGCTCGCCTGCCTTACAAGGAGGAATGAACTACATATTATTAGATCAGTACCGACTGACGGGGCAGAACAATTCAAAGATTAGAGTAGTGAGTGAGTGACACAACAGTAAAAGATCACAGTCATATATTTAAGAGATCAGGAATTATGTACATTATTTACATCATTTACATTATTTAAATTCGACGGATATTTGTCCTCACCTTGTTTGTTGTTAACTCAACATTTCAGCTGATATACCCTCCAGCCTTCTTCAGGGTATAAGGCGTAGTGGTTAAGAGCGCTGGCTACTAACCTCAAGATTCCGAGTTCAATTTCAAGCAGTGACCTGAATATAATAATAATAATAATAATAAAAATAATAATAATAATAATAATAATAATAATAATAATAATGATTAATAATAACAGCAACAACATCGAAAAATGCCTTAGGAATGAGAATTTCCCCAAGACACCTGAAGAAGGCTGGATGGTATATCAGCCGAAACGTTGTATTCACTACAAACAAGATGAGGACAAATATCCGTCAGATGTAAATAATGTAAATAATGTAGGAAAAGATCACATTCGGTTGAATGAGGGATGCTGAGCTCACAAGGCAACAAGATCAGTGCTGACATCATTATTTAATGTCGAACGATTTGATATTAATAATTGTTAGTCAGATTATAATTATCTGCACTATCAATCTAATATTTACAGTGTAATATTAACAATATATTGACTTTCACTTTCGATCCATGCGATCTCCGATCGTAATCGGGTGTCATTTTCCACAACTATGTACATTCGTCCTTGGCTTCATCCGTCCTAGGCGCCGGCAGCTCACTGGATAAGACCGTTACAGCCTAACGCTCCGAAATAAAGGCTCTAGTCTGGGAGGAATGAACAGATTTGGTAATAGGAGACCCGATGATGTTTAGAGAGGGAACCGATCCAGATTTTCTGCAAATAAATGTAAATGTACATACACTGAAGAAAAAATCCGGGCGAAATAATTGTCATCGTTACATTATTATGATCATCAATATATATATCATCATCAACGGTAGCATCAACACTATTATCACCACCTCTACCTCTACCCCTCAGCATCATCATCGATTCGTCGTCATCGCCATCGTACCCACCGCCGCCGCCGCCGCCGCTGCTGTCATCATCATCGTCTTCGTCGTCGTCGTCATCATCATCATGATGGTACTTGCTGACGTCATCGTAGTCGTCGTCGTTGTGGTCATCGTCGTCGTCCTCTTCTCCACCCCTTCTTTCCCATCTCTTCGCTTCCCTTCTTCTCTCCTCCCCTTCTCCCATCTACCTCCCCTTTTTCTTCATCTTTCTCTCCCATCCCCCTCTTTCCGCTTTCTCTTCGCCTCCACCCCACCCCACCGTCTTCTCATTATCGTCACTGTTATAAGTTTTATGTTCGAGTCATTATTTCCTTGCACTCAAAGTGGCGAGCTGGCAGAAACGTTAGCACGCCGGGCGAAATGCTTAGCGATATTTGGTCCGCTTCAACATTCTGAGTTCAAATTACGCCGAGGTCGACTTTGCCTTTTATTGATTCGGGGTCGATAAATAAAGCCCCAGATGCATACTGGGGTCGATCTAATAGACTGGCCCCCTACCCCAAAATTTCGGGTCTTGTGCCTAGAGTAGAAAAGATTATTTCCCTGTTCTACGAATATGTATTCTTCTCAATTCCTTTTTAATATTTATTATCTTTAATAAAGTGTCATTCATGTGTTTGAGTGTTTATATTTGCACGCGCATGAGTATGTCTATATATAATTGCATAGTACATGCTACGCAAGGCTATGTATGTATATATATATATATATATATATATATATATAAACATAATCAAACAGGGTAATAAAATAAATTATTATTACCAGTGGCCTAGCACAAAAGACGAATTAGTCATTAGACTATATATTTTTCGTATAGAAATATAATAAAAGACTTCCAAATAAGGAAGCGTAGTGCTAGAAACACAAAAAGGGATAAATTCATGAAAGGAATGAAAATAAAAACATTTACCCTTTGTGTTTCTAGCACTACGCTTCCTTATTTGGAAGCCTTTTATCATATATATATATAATATATATATATATATATATATATATATATATATATATATATATATATTATATATATATATATATATATATATATATATTATATATATATATATATATATATATATATATAATATAATATATTATATATATATATATATATATATATATATATAATATATATATATATATATATATATAGGCGCAGGAGTGGCTGTGTGGTAAGAAGCTTAGCGCCTCAATTGATGTTAATGTATGGGGTTCATTATCTCATTTGTGTTTTTTTTCTTAAAAAGAACAGTATTCTCGAGGGGCTTCAATATATGTAAGTACAGTGTAGATTTCAAAAATTAGAATGTATAAGCACGGGGCATATACTGGATTGCCTCGTGTATATATATTTAATCTAAGGTATACCTGCTGAAGAAGATTTCGCCTAGCAAATCATTTTATTCGCTAAAAATTCTGAAACCATTGGTTCAGGACTTAGAAGGTAAATGTTTTAATATTTCATTCCCTTCGAAATTTTATCCCTAATAATGGTTTGGAATTTAACTGTCCTCTCTAGTGTGCAAAGTGTCCTATGATGGATGCCTCTTATGTGTTTAAATGTACACTGTATTTATATGAATAATATATAGTCTATTGACTAAACTTTTACACGTTAGGCCACTGGCAATGGAAGTTTCAAATATTTCTGATTACCCTTTGACATTAATAAGATATATATATATATATATATATATATATATATACAGACACATATATACTTGCTTGGACATTTACATATTATTGTGTGTTTGCATGTATGTCTGTTATTTCATTATTTCTCTCACTATTTCTCATACGTAAATACACATATATATACACCTACACACACCGTAAATATAGCTTACCTCCTTACCATATTTTCCTGTTTGTATGTGACGTCATGTTCCCTTCAAAACATATTTTTCACCGTGTTTTAGTTATTAAGTGGGTGTCATTTTCATTGACAAAGGGATGTTGGTACATTCGCCCCAATGTTTCTTTTGCTAATCGAATTTTGTGTCGATGTCGTGTTTTATTCCAGAGAATACTTTAGACAGCTCATATGCTTTAGAAGAAAGTGCAGAAATTCGATAGAAGAAATGCGCACCTACATTTAAAAACGGGATTTAGACTGCACTGAAATGTAGAAAGACACTTTGGAGCAATGTATCAGTATTGAATTGAACGTAAAAGACCCGATCTCTTTGTAGACAGAGCTCTCAGTCTCTCTCTCTCTCTCTCTCTCTCTCTCTCTCTCTCTCTCTGGTTGTCTCTGTCACACACAAACACATATACACACATGCGCTCACCACCCAGTCAGGGTTCCTAGTTCGTATCAGAATACTCGGAATAAGCAGTATACATGTGTGAATATTTGATTGTTAGTATGTGTACGTGTAGAAATTCCTCGAAAAACTTATAAAAGAGCCCACGAATGCGATGCCTTTTTGTTCTTGCTATCATCATCATCATCATCATCATCATTATTATTATTATTATTATTATTATTATTATTATTATTATTATTATTATATTATTATTATTATTATTATTCTATGTTTGACCTTTGCTTTACATTTGTACAAGTTGGCTCCAAGCCTCACCCAGAGACCTCAAGAGACAACATGTTGGAAGTTGATGTTAGTGCTATGCGTAGGGTACCATACATTCGGTTTTGTACTTAGTGTTGTACTAGTGAGTGGCTAAAAAACAATACGAAAATTATGTTTGTTTTAAAACTTGAGATTACATAGAAAGTATTTTGCGTAGGATATGAGCAGTTCCCATGAGCACTATCTTTTGAATTTCTGCCATTTTAGGGGTTTCCTGGTATCTGAGTTAGGTAGCAATGAGCCCCTTTTGCTATCATTCCCAGGGCACCTGTGACAACAGGTATTGTTTTAGTCTTTAGGCTCCACATTTTGCTGATTTCCATTTCAAGATCTTGACAGATACGTTTATATCGATTGGGGCAGTCATATCAATGAGGAAGTATGCTTTTTGTCTGAAGTCTTTCAATATGATGTCTGGCCTATTCACATCTATCTTTCTCTCAGTTTGAATGGTGGAGTTCCAGAGGAGTGAGATGTGATCATTTTCAAGCACTGGAGGTGGTTTGTATTCCCACCAGTTTTTGTTATGGAGCAAGTCCAGGCTTTTGCAAATTACCCAGTGAATATATTGTTTATATTATTATTATTATTATTATTATTGGATTATATAGCTAATGAATACATAAGAGTGAGTAAGCATGAAGATATAATTCAGAAGATTATATATCTTCATTTAATTTTCTCCAATTAAAAAAAAAAAGAAAAGTTTATGTAAAACCAATCGTTGAATTAAAATAGCTCTTTGATTAATAAGTAAAATTATAACATAATATAATCTAAATGAGAATATATTGGATTGTAAATCTAATGAATCTGAAAGTAGACAGTATAAAATTGAATTAGAATTTTTAATTCAATTCTGTTTACCTGATTTCTCGAATATGTATTAGGTGTACTGAATCTCTTTCTTTCTCTCTCTGTATATATATATATATATATATATATATATATAATATATATATATATATATATATATATATATACTTACATATATATATACATATATATATACATATATATATACATATATATATATACATACAATATATATATGTATGTATATATATATATATATGTATATATATATACGTATATATATATGTAAGTATATATATGTATATATACGTATATATATATATGTAAGTATATATATATATATAAGTATATATATATATATTATATATATATATATATATAAATATATGTATATGTACATATATTTATGTATATATATGTATACACACACACACACATATATATATATATATATATATATATATATTATATATATATATATATATATATATACACATATGTGAGTGTATGTGTGGTGTGGTGTGTGTGTGTGTGTGCATATGCGAGTATGTTCTATGTATGTACATACATATATGCATATGGATGTATCTGCGTGTGTCTAGGTTGGAAACATTAAAGAAAGACATGAATTAAGAGAAATGTTTCACGAATATAGTAATTATTTCAGTATCGAAGATGGAGGCCTATTTCACATACAGTAGCAAGTGATAATCAGTGTTAGTCTGCTGTGAAAAGGAGGCGAGAAGTTGATGAAGGGGAGGAGAGAATTACAACGTTTCGTGCAATGAATCTTATTGGTTAAGTTATTACTGAATGGCTTTGCGTTTATAATTCCCTTCTCATCATTAAATACCGGCTTTTATTGAGTTTTGTGTACTTTTTGAAAACGGTTTATGCTGAGACAGTCTGCTTTTAATTTACAGGAATCTACGTATGTGTCAACTAAATTTGTACTTGGCAATATTTAAGGCTCAGAAGCGGTCCCTTGTCCTGTGCATAAAGTGACATTGTTTCTGATAGGAAAATCTGTGTACATGAAAGCAGAAATGGAAATGTAAAGTAGAGGATGTTAGTGTCTTCAGATCTGAATTTAGTTTAAAAAATAGCGTTGGAGAGCCATCTCTAATTAAGAAAATATATGGTACATTACTGTTTTATTGTTTGTTCCTTCTCGAGCCACGCCTAGCTCATTAGGGCCGGTTTCCGGGTTTCCTTGGCGTATAGGTTCCCCACCTATCCGTCGCAGGTGAGCTGCAAGATGCAGGAGGAAAGAGTGAAAGTTGTGGCGAAAGAATCAGCAGAAGTTCACCATTACCTTTTGCCGGAGCCGCATGGGGCTTAGGTGTTTCACTCATAAACACACATCTCCCGGTCTGAGATTCGAACCTACGATCCCTCAACCGCGAGTCCGCTGCTTTAACCAGTAGGCCATGTGCCTCCACATATGGTACATTAAAATGGAAAATATTTCAGCTGAAGCCAACGAGTTTAAAACCGTTTGAAATATTACTTTCAAAATAACATTCACACTAGCACCCACAACAATAATCACTATAACGAAACCAAAACAACAGCTTTGATATATAATAACAATTATAAATTCCGATAGAGAGGAGTTAGTATAAACGAACACCAGGTATGGTCCCACTGCATAGGCGAATTATAATCTTGTACACACATCTTCACATACCGATATCAAAAATCGGCTGGATATTATGTCCAAAGACTACATGGAAAGAGAAAGAGAATACTTTTTGATTGAGGTATCAATACTTATAGAGAAAAATGTGTCCCTAAATCAAATGGAAAAATGATGGCCCTAAAACTCGAAATAGGGCTTGAGAACAAAAACAGTCCTAATAATTATAGGTGTCATATAAATTACTAATTGAAAAATGTAAATTGTGAACAAAAATTTAGAACGTTCAAACATTAACAACATTTAGAAATATTTACAAATATGAAGAGCGTATAGAAAAACGTAAGGAGATCCCAAGTTGCTCCCAGGTTGCTCCCCAGGATGCTCCCGAGGATGCTCCCGAAGATGCTAGAACTTACAAATATGAATGGCATACAGAAAAATGTAATGAGTATCAGGATGGTTGCTTGATTTTCTAGAAATAAGGATCAGATGGCCTTAAATTATTCTTTGTTGTCATGAAAGAGTAAAAGGAAGAACACATTGGATTATGTATTTCTAGATACTTCAAAAGTCCTGCCTCAAAAACCTTTGATTATAGATCAGCGAATAAACTGAAAGCAGCATACATATTACGTTGAGTTTCTTATTATGTAAAGTTACCTATAAATACACCGTACAGGAAATAACATCTCTTGGCACTTCATATATTATTACGTGAAGTTACAATCGGTACAATGGAGAATCCAACACTGTAAGCAACACACTTGCACATACCCAAGTCCTACAAAGTTACGCTCAGTTGTGCAATGTAAACATAAAGTAAAAATAACACTACTGAATGATGATAATAATAATGCAAGATAGGAAAAAGAAAAAAAAACAATGTAAAATAATAATTCGCTCGATCAGAAGTGAAAGTTCTAAAATAGAATCTTCTAGTGTTAGTTCTAAAGCTAATCATAATAATCACCGACCAAACGAAATATGTAATAACACGGGAGATAACTGGGTTCAAAGGAACAAGAATGATCATGTTGATGCTATTTCTCACATTAAAGCAAAACGATGACTGTTATAACTGTGTACCCGCAAGTTATTTCCGCCATGTATCCCAAAATATTTTCTACACATGGTTACTTAGCAACAACTTCTATACTTTCTTGTATGCAAGTTATTTTCCAATGATGGATATACTTTCATCTCTAGCTTATGTGATTCTATGATTAAGCGGTATAAATTAGATGATATAAGATAAATAGCGAAAAAAATAAATAAAATGGTCTGATGCGAGTTCACTATCTGGTAGACTTTTGAGGAGATAAATTGGTGTATGAAGGAGAAGTTTGAGAATAGCCAAAACATAATGAATATTTACATCCGCTGCTTATAATGGTGTCCAGGATAGTATCTGATGGGGAAAGAAAAAAGTGCAGAAAATTTGAATTATTAACTGAATAATCTAACATTTTTTTTTATTCTTGCTTTAATATTAGTTGTATTCCAGTATACAACAGGTCATATTGTGTTACGGCTTCACACCAGTTGAAATATAAATTCTAAGATACATTCTTTTTAAAAAAAAATCGGGTTATAAAAATAAACCACAGTATCTAAAAGTTCTGGTTTCTGAACCCATATAGCTGGTTCATTTCAGATTTTTCCAAAAATATTTCAAAATTCTATTAGGGCCACAAAGTAGAGATATTCGAGTAAGAATAAGTTAGTAGTCGCTGGTTCAAGTCCAGTAGTTAGCATTCTGCCTTTATTATCCGTGAAAGGGCTTTTTAAAGTATATGTTGTCAACTATGCTGTATAACTAACTACATTGGAAATGGTGATATATCGTGTAGAGAATACGCATTTACATCGTTCTCAAAATTTGGTCATGTTCACTTAGTTCTAACTTCAAATCCGTGTTTGGTTTGAATACTTGACCATTCCGAAATCAGAAAAAAATACTAATCAAGTATTAGTGAAATACTAGAGTTGATATAAACGACTATTTCCCACCTTTAAATTTCCGGTCTTGTACCTATATTAGAAACAATTAATAATAATAATAATAATAATATAATAATAATAATAATAATAATAATAATAATAATAATAATAATAATAATAATAATAATAATAACAATAATAATAATATTGCCCTGATGCAGTACCAAGCAGTGACTCTCGTGGCTTCTGATCTTAACTCATGGATACTGGAGTCTCTCCTCACAAATAAAACAACTCCAATATTAGTAAAATATACTAGCCATGCAATCATGCATTGGAAAACAGCATAACACTGAAAGATGAGTTACAAACCATTAGAACTAGCCCTATACCTGTAAGAAGACGAATTTTCCAAGGAGGCTCGTTGTCCTCGCACCTTTTCTGCATTACTTTGACCCCAGTAAGAAGCTTGTTCAAAGAAAGCACTATGGGTTACGGATGCTATGGACACACTATAAATCATTTCCTATATATGGATGCCTTAAAAAGTTTTACTAAAATTACAACTAAACAGAAATACCTTCAAAAGATTGTCCATAGTTACAGCAAGAATATCAGAATGAACAAATGGGAGTGGACAAATGAACGAACGTGACATTGAGAAGATGCATATTAATCAACACTGAAAACGCTACACTCGACAAACACACAGAAATCAGTGAATTAGACCACACTCGCCTATACAAATATCTAGGAATAGATGAAATAGCTAAAATACAACACAGAGAAATGAAAGAGGAAATTAAATGAGAATATCACAGAAGAATTAGAATAATATCGAACACTGAACTCAGTGTTAAAAATGGGATAATAAGGATACAAATGCTAGCCATTCGAATCATAAATTACAGCTTCAACATAATAAATTGGAAGATTAGGGAATTGAGAAACTTATATAAAAAAAACAGGAAAGTATCAACAGCATACCGAAGTCACCACCCCAAAGCAGACACAGACAGAAAATATATCTACCCCGTTCAGATAGAGGTCGTGCCCTGACACAGATAGAGAACTCCTATATAGTAGCAACAATTGAACTAGAAAAATATTTAGAAACATAAAGTGGACGACTACACGATAAAGTAACAGCAAAAAAAAATGAGGCGATAAAATACAAAACAGAAACAAACTAAAATGTGTCACCAATCTCAGATTGTTAACCGTTTACCTCAACATTTAAATTTATATGGCTTGTTACATATTTTGCGAGAGATATAGAAGTTTTTGATTTGTAAAGACAGAAGCGAAGGTAAAGAACATGCAGGATGTATTAAGAACGCAGTGGTTTCTTTAGGTCATCTTGAGAACCATAAATGATTCTACGAAGAATTTTTTTTATTCTTGCTTTAATATTAGTTGTATTCCAGTATACAACAGGTCATATTGTGCTACGGTTTCACACCAGTTGAAACATGAATTCTAAGATACATTCTTTTTTTTTTTTAAATCGGGTTATAACAATAAACCACAGTATCTAAAATTTCTGGTTTCTGAACCCATATAGTTGGTTCATTTCAGATTTCTCCAAACAATATTTCAAAATTCTATTAGGGCCACAAAGTAGAGATATTCAAGTAAGAATAAGTTTGTAGTTGCTGGTTCAAGTCCAGTAGTTAGCATTCTGGCCAGCAGATTTATAGGAAGAAAGCAAGTCAATTACTTCGACCCCAGCGATTAACTGGTACTTTTTTTTCTTGACATCGAGAGGATGAAAGGCAAAGTTGACATCGGCGGAACTGGAACTCAGAATGTAAGGCTATGAAAAATGCCGCGAGGCATTTTCTTTGGCGTGCTAATAATAAAAAGAAAATCCCATCACGATCAATCTTCCTTTCTTATATCTAAGAATCAATAAAATAAATACTAGTCAAATATTGAGGGATAATTCAAAAGAATTCTCATCCCCACAAAATTTAAAACAATGTCTCAAGAATTTTAATTAAGTCGGGGAACAGCAGAATCCTTACACAACATACAGTTTCAGTTTTATGCACCTTCTTATGGGAATAATAAAATATTTAGCAACCCAAGCAGATGAATATAGAGTTAGATTCTCTTGAAAATAACCTCACTTCATAATTTATTTGTTATAGTTGATCATTATCACAAATACAAAACAAGTTTTAGCTGTAAAACTTTTGCGCAAAAGAACAAAAAACAATTAATTATTTTATTTCATATCTTTATCTTCCTTTTAAAACTTTCCATCCAACCTGGAAGCCAATTAAAATAAACATAATAAAGGATAATAATCTGGAAGAGATTAAATGTATGCTCACAGATCCACACATTTATAAAAACATAGATGCACATATACACACACACATGCACACTAACTCATTGATATACACGTATTTAAATATATAAATATGTATATATATATATATATATATAATATATATATATATATATATATATATATATATATATATATATATATATATATACATATATGTATATACGCACACATAAACATATACGTACATACATATATATGTATATATATATGTGTGTGTGTGTGTATATATATATATATATATATATATATCTTTTCATAAATTGAGAGATAGATATAGAGATATGTCTAAAATAGTCTTTTTATTAGTATATATGTTATCACGTAATATAAAAGAGAAGTAAAATTAATTACGAAAACTTCGCAGCTATATCAAAATTCATGAATTTAATCCGTCACGATTTGCTTAATGTTAATTATGTCATGATGTTGACAACTGTCATACTGGTAAAAGCACTTGTAAAACATTTTAGTCTTTTAAGTTGATGTCAGACAAACAGTAGATACATTAATATTGACGTCAGTTAAATTGCCATATTTCATTTTTGTTGTACAATATTGATTATATTTCAAAATGCCTGTTTCCCTCCCCAGACAGAAACATCCACACAATACTACATCCACACAATACTACATATGCTATATATGCACACGTTTCTCCCAAAATACCTACGATTTTATATCTATGTAGTTATTTGTTGATATGTATATAGCTTAACTGACAAGCACTCATGCATATACATGTACTCACAGATATAAACATGTGATATAATCGTAGGCATATAATTTTATATATATATATATTATATATATATATTATATATATATATATGTGTGTATATATATATATATATATATATATATTATATATATATATATATGTATGTATATATCTATATATATATATATATATATATACATTATATATGTAAATATATAATCTTACATATAACTGCATATATATACACATGCATACGTGTGTACGTTCGTATATATTCAAGTGTATGCGCACACTTATATGCCTGTACAAACGTCTGTGCTTGCGCATGCGTATGTATGAGTACATTATATTGTATACCCAGACACACACACTAAGACACATAAAGACGTATACACTTAAATATTTAATATAATTTGTAGAATGTCTTCGTGAATTATTTCTAAGATGATCGAAGAATTCCATGTCAGGTGCAATGGTGGAGGTTTATGAAAACATTCCATTACTTCCCACTCTCTGCTTCAATGCACGTTTGTATATATACATATCTGTCTATCTGACTACATAGTTATTTGTCTGGCTCACTGTTATAATGTCTATCTGGAAGCTCGTTGACTTTTCGGATCTTGCAATGGATATTGATGTCATCTACTTATACACACCGAGAAACACGAACATATATGCCCCTCTCTTTCCTCTCCATTCTTGCTTTCACTCTTTGAATAAACACAGACACACACAAAGACGAGCATATGTATATGTATTCAGTGCTTGTAACTAGTGATGTGGCCAAGTTGACATGAAGGATTGAAAGAAAAGATTTTCTTTCAATGCGTTGAGCAGAATATATATTTATTATTTTATGGCAAAAGTTGCTTCTTTTTCTATTCCTTCAAGCTCCATGCCAGACGGCAATATTCCGCTGGTGCGTTAATTACCGTGTCCTGAAGGATGCTTTTCGGGTGACTTGCAGATATATACTGTAATGATTGTACTTTGAGGGGATAGTGAAGTAAAAACGAAGCGTCCACATTCAACTGTATACATATATACATACAAACAAAAATTCATACCTACTTGCATGCATACGTGCAAACATACATACATATATACATACATACACACACACACACACACACACACACACACACACACACATATATATATATATATATATGTATATACATATGTATGTATACGTGCAGGTAGGTATGAATTTTTGTATGTATATATATATATACATATATATATATATATGCTTATATATACATATATATATGTATATATGTGTGTGTATATATATAGATACACACACACAACACACACCACACATATATATATATATATATATATATATATATATATATACTTTATAACATATACATTCATATCTATCTATCTCTCTATCTATCTATCTATCTATCTATCTATCTATCTATCTATCTATGAATCTATCTATATATGCATTCATGTATGCAAGTATGTATGCATGTATTTATATAATGTATGTTCTTCTCTTTCGCTTTTTATGTTTAGAGTAAATTTTGACCATCTACCTACTTAGTTGTAAGGTAGTAAAAGAAAACATTTTTTAATCATCATCCTTTCAATCCTAAGAAGGCCTTTCAGATTTCAAATATCGTGATCATTTGTAGCTTACGAATTAAAGATTTGCATTTCCTCCCTCGATGTGTATCTCTGCTATTTTTAAATTATTATAAATCTTCCACTGAGGAGGAAGCCGATTTCCAAAAAAGATATAAGGCTCCATCTTTGGGATGTAGTTAGCACTGGCAAATTCACATTTGGAATTTGAGAAATGTGTTGCATATTTTTACTGTTCCACTCAAAGATTGCACTTCTAATGTACGAATTAGCCGGTCGATTTCTCTTTCTGAAAATCCCAGTTTATCCAGATTCTCCTTTAAGCATTCACTACCAAAACCTAGTCATCCAATAATTATTGATATGAAAATGAATTAACTGACGTCTTGATATATATCAGGGTGAGTAAAAAGTAACCAACGTTTTGAACCATGAAGAATTTGTACTGGATTTTTGAAGAGTCTTGAACTTTTTTCAAACATTTTTTTGAAATTGTCTGATAATACAGACACAGACTTATCCAAATGCATCCACAAATTGACATTGATATTTTTCCCCGTTGTTACAATCATCTCAAATGGAACTGTCAAAGCGCGATATTCAAACAATTTTACAATTCAACTTCAAAAAAGGACCTAAAGCAGCTGAAACTGCTCGCGATATCAACGAAACGTTTGGTGAGGAAATGCACAGCGAGTGGTCAGTTCGAAAACGGTTTAAACGGTTTCGCAGTGGAGACCTGGTCCTTGAAGATCTTGAGTGTAGTGGACGCCCATCTGTCATATGATGATCAATTAAAGACCGTCATTGAGAAAGACTTGCAATGAAAAGTGGATTCTGTACAATAATAAAAACGTTCTTCGCAGAATTTGGGACCAAAATGAAGCACCGAAAACCTTCCCTAAACCCGAGTTCTTCAAAAAGAAAGTTATTGTGACTGTTTGGTGGTGTACTGCTGAACTCACCCACTATAATTTCTTAAAACTCGGAAAAACACTTACTGCAGAAACATATTGCCATGAAGTTGTTAATACGAACTAAAAACTGCTTCTCCTCCGTCCCGGACTGGTCAACAGAAGAGGGCCAATCATTCTTCTTGACAATGCTCATCTACACGTTTCATTAATTACGCACCAGAAGTTGAAGAAACTTGGCTCCGAAATCCTTCCCCACCCAACTTATTTCCCAGGCCTTTCTCCTACCGAATACCACTTTTTCAAGCACCTTGATGGTTTCCTGCGAGAGAAGGAGTTAAAAAATCAAGTCGCTGCTGAAAGTGCGTCGAAAGAGTTCATCAGTTCCAGAACTCCAGATTTCTATGTTAACCAAACTTGTAACTCGTTGGCAAAAATGTGTTAATTGTAACGATACTTACTTTGATGAATAAAATTTCCGTATTGTTGAAATATATTGTGATGAATTTCGTGTTTCAAAACGTTGCTTACTTTTTACTCAGCCTGATAGAAGTTGGGGGTTTCGAACAGTTGTCCATATATATCCTCTTCTTTTTACTTTTGATTTTCCAAGAGATATTCATATCTGCGGAGCAGCTGACCTCTATGATGGTACACACCTTTGCCCTTCTATCCCAAATAACAATATGCGACGTGTTATGTTTACATTTAACAGAAATTTTTATGGGAATATTCCACCAGTATTCTTTGATTGGCGTTTATGAATGTATTCTATAACAGACGGATTTTCTAAGTTTATTTCAGGACAATCATTTTTTCAGGTCGCATTGTAAATTGTTTTAGCAAAAATATTGTGCCGCATAGGGAGGTAGTACTGTGACGACGTTTTAGGATAGCTGCTAATCACATGCGTGATGTCTTTCACAGAAGCATGACATAGCCTACACATGCGGTTGCACCTTGGGATTACAAGAGTGTCACTGTTTCTCTTGTTCACCAGGTACTTTGTAGCAATCTACTGTTCCTGGATTGCAAATGCATAGCCTTCAAAGTGTGATGTGACGTAGTGGTCTTGTGTCCAAGAGAGGCCGCGCTTCGTGTCAATTCTACTGTCTTCTTCAAACTTCCGGCAACATACCCATGCATAGCCTTTTTTGTTTGTATGCTGAGTGCTTTTTATCCAGGTCTACTCTGATGTAAGAGAGCCCAGCTGTTTTGGGACTGTATAGGAGGTCATCAGGAAGAGTGTATTTCTTGAGGAGCTCACTGCCAACTCCTGCAATGCTGCTCACTTTATTTTTCAGCACTGCATTTATATGTTTATTTTTGCTGCTGTTGCTTAGTAGGTGCTGCCTGAGTGTTACCATACGGCATTGGAAGACCGTCTGTACTGATCTCAGGACTCTACCACCTTCATTACTCTTAAAGTAGAGCCTGTCAATATCACTGTTTCTGTGGAAGTTCCCAGTTGTTCTCATGTTTTTTAGGGATTTTGATTTCTATGGAACACATTTCCTCTACAGACCAATCAAGTATCTCAAATTTTGGGATCAGCACTGTAACTGCAAATGCATTGTGGTATATTGTTTTGTTGTAAGAAGAGAGTTCTGACTGCTATATTTTCCTAAGTCTGATGTAACATTCACGAGTCACTCTTTTATGCACAGTGTCTTCATATGATATATTTTCATCTATGCCTAGGTTCTTGTGAATTTCTTTGTGTGGAATGGGGGACATAGAGAGACAGTTGATGCACAAATTTTGGTATGTATGTATGTCATTGTTCAATAGAGAAAGAACAAGTTTCTAACTTAGACCCAAAGCTCCCTCACTGGAATTTCAACATTAACAACAAGGTTTTTTGTGTGTATGTATATGTGCATATGTGTCTGTTTTATTTTATGTATGTATGTATTTATATGTGCAGATTTGTCTGCTTTGCTTTATGAATGCATGTATGTATATATGTATGTATATAAAGTTAATCCAAACAAGAAAACACAAAAAACCCCCACAACAACGCGAAGACGTGGAACAAATATAGTATTATTGGACGCTCAGGAAAGAAGGGAAGAAGGAGGGTTTAACGTTTCGAGCGGAGCTCTTCGTCGGAAACATAGGAGAAGGAAAGATCCAGAGAAGGGAAGACAGAGGAAAAAGAAAAAAAAAAAGAAATGTATGTATGTATGTACACTCGTATCGCATAAGCTCCTCGGAGCTGTCTTGGTTTCATTTCACTTCCACTTAGGCGCTCCGGACTTACATGTCTCCGGACTTACATGTCTCCGCACTTACATATCTCTCTTCGGTGCACCAACCACTAACTACCTCCAGTTCTTCCCAGAACACTGACTTTTCGAAATCCTAATCTGTTCGTGCTTGACCTCCCATCGTTATTTGGCAATTGGTCAATAGGAACATTACTAGCATCAATACAATATATCAGAGATGGCCTGCGGACTGTTATGGGCACAACCCCTTCCTGAACAGAGCAAAACAAAATGAAAGAGATGAAAGTTTAATGTTTCTAGGCTATCTTTTAAATGTGTTGTTGTGTTGTAGATTCATGCGTCTGACTGTCTGATTGGTGATTCAGAATGTAGTGGTAGAGACCCCATAGTTTGGACCTTGTACTGCATAAGACTGTGCCCTTGGGTTTACAGGGACATCTTTAAATTTCAATATCGTTATTCTAGTGACTGGTGAACTATTAATTCGAAAAAAAGAAAAACAAGAAAACAAAAGAAGTATTGGAATCCATTTCAAAATGTCCGATGCAGTATTACATTCGTGGTTTTAATTTGTTAATGGGAAAAACTATGTATATACAAACATACATTTATACATACATATATACACACATATATGTATTCATATATACACATATATACATATATATATATGTGTATGTATATATATATGTATATATATATGTATATATATATATATAGAAAGAGAGAGAGAGATGTAAAGTAAATATATATCTTATTGTAAGTTTTCACATTAAAATTGCAAACATTATTATCAGGCTGAAATCTAACGGTGTAAAGATATCCAGATAGCTAAAAGGTTATGGATGAGACAGTAGAAATATAATCTATACATCCTTTCTTTATTTGTATTTTACAACATACTTTTTCTACATTTCATTTCATTCTATGAAAGATTTTGACAATGATAATGAGCTTATAATCATCTTTTGTCATCGCTTATAGATTTTTGTTTTGTATGTCCGAACATTTCAAATTTATATTTATCGTATTGTTTTATTTGTATATTTACGCATTTATTTTCGTATTATGTTTTTGCTATCATAAAGGCGCCTATTTTAGATGATATAGTTTGGACGGACCTGTATTCTAATCACTTCCCTTACACTATCTTATATTTATGACAGTAGTTAAACTCCATCTCTGATTACTGCAACGTAGTCCTTCTCCGCTGAAGCAAATGTTCAATTAATTAATTAGATCTAATGGGAATTTTGGGTTTATTTCATTATAACTGTTCCCAAAAGTACTCAGAACTGAATGTCGCTGGAATAGCATTTAAGTATGGGAGTGTTAAGAAGGCGTACATGGGGTGGGTGGTCGGTTAATATAAGATCTTAATAAATATAAACAGTTACTCCAAGTTCAAATTTAGTTGGTCTTCGATATAATTCCTATATGAAATTGATGATAGGTTAAGATATTAAACTACCAATTTATGTGTGAGTTCAAATGCAGTGCAGGAATTTCATAGTATTTCTGGTAATGACACTTAATTCTATATGATTTACTTCATTTGTTGTGTCTAGGAATAAGAAGCTGTGGAAATTTCATATGGAGAGTTGCAATAGACTTGAATCCTGTAAAGGTAAATGTTTATACTCGTTCTGCCCAAAACTAAAAGTAATTACTGCAAAATAAATTGATGGCATGGTTCTCCGTCGGTTACTACGACAAGTGTTCCAGTTAATTCGATCAACTGCACAGCCTGCTCATGAAATTAGCATTGCAAGTGGCCGAGCACTCCACAGACACGCAGTCCTTTAACCTAATTCTTAGGGTAGTTAGTCTCGTGAACAGCATATGAAATTTGTTTCCCTGTTGAGACAATTCAATCTCCACAAATATCTAAAACTGGTACTCCGTCGTTTACGATGACGAGGGTTCCTATTACTCTGAGTTCCTGGATGTTAAGTTGAAGGGCACGTTGAAAGCATATGTCAGTTAGTGAAGGTGAGTAGTTCCTGATGATGCGTGTATCCATTAGTTCATGTAGTCAAACTATAGGACACATCCTTTTTGCTAGGTTGAAGGGGATATTCATTCTGGTGTGTCTCCGGTTGCATGAGTTGACCGGTAGTTATTGCTTGGAATCCGTAGGCTTATAGTATATATCTGTTTCTATTACATTGTTAGATTTCTTAATGAGAATGTCGAGGATGGGAAGTTGTTGCTGGCTATATTCCATCGTGAATTGAATGTTTACGTTAAGTCCATTTAAAAGTGCTTGGAATTCTTTAAGTTTCTCTATATTTTCATACCAAAGAATGAAACAGTCATCTAGATATCTCTTCCAGTTATTTTCTATGCAGAGAGAGAATGGGCTGCCGTATCTTTCTAGAAACTTACGATATATATATATATATAAGAATGAATGTTTTTATATATAATGAACGTGAAATACAGGAAGGGACGAACACGGAACACAGACAAATCATTCGAAGCCTTCAATCTTCAGTCAGACACCGAATCATCATAGCAAATTTCGGCTGTTCAATTCTGATATTTGCTCCAACTCGGCCAGCCCCAAGAAAAAAAACTAAGCTGTAAGCATTAGATTTCTTGGTAGAAGACAGGAATGTGAACGCACAAGACGGATGTAAATACAAGAGACGAAAACGAAATTGAAAACAGTAATGAATAAACAAAATATATATAACGGTGGTTGTCATACGACTTTAGACCAAATGAGACAGAAACAACAACAACATAGCAGCTGGCGTAGAAATAATTACCGTTTCGGTAGCGGGGACACATGTTGGTCGAGATATATATATATATATAATCCATTTCTCTCCTGAACATTAAGAGATATTAATCCGTTATTCTCGCTTATTTAACAAAATGTTCTTATCGTTTCCACTTAAAAATCCTACACAATTAACTTACCTTGGTATTTGTATAAATAAGATTAATACATATTTTGTTATGGATTTTCTCTATTCCTTCTTAAATTATCTATTATGCAATATACCAAGTACTCTTTTCCTAAGTAAATGTTAATCGTTAGTATAATCCTTAACTAATGCACATAATTCACTTCAGTTTAATCTTATTTAATTTTATTCAATTGAATACACTTTAAATATCAAGTAAATCCAATACTTCTGAAATGGACTACAGTTGTGAACAATTAACTTTATATTTTACATACATCTATTACGTACCCAGTTGAACTTCGTAGTTGCTTATCCTTTTAGATACTTTAAAATACACGCTTTCCACAAAAATATATTAAGTAGATGTGATTTACATGTGTTATGTTCTTAGGGACTAGCACATTCCAAAACTTGGTGGCATCTGGGCTTCACAGAACCGCAAATTAGGAAAGTATATAATAAAACAAAGAAGAGAACTTGATATGTCTGTTATCAACAACTCCGCTTTTACAGGTATTTTTGTTGGAAACCCTGAAAGTCTATTTTAATAGATTAAATGACTGAAGGAAAATTGTTGAGGGCTAACTATTCTATTAATTAATTGAGGATTTGATTGATTGATTGATTGGTTATGCTTTCAAACCATTGTATGACAAGGAAACGATTTTCCTAAGTCTTTGAAACGTTCATAAAGTGAACAAAGTTATGTAAAACATAAGCTTTATCGTTTGTCTAATTGCTCTCTCTCTCTGTTCCTATATATATATGTACACACACACACACACACACACACACACACACATATATATATATATATATATATATATATAAATATATGGAGTGGCTGTGTGGTAAGTAGCTTGCTAACCAACCACATGGTTCTGGGTTCAGTCCCACTGCATGGCACCTTGGGCAAGTGTCTTCTACTATAGCCTCGGGTCGACCAAAGCCTTGTGAGTGGATTTAGTAGATGGAAACTGAAAGAAGCCCGTCGTATATATGTATATATATATATATATGCGTGTGTGTGTGTTTGTGTGTCTGTGTTTGTAGCATTGCTTGACAACCGATGCTGGTGTGTTTATGTCCCCGTTACTTAGCGGTTCGGCAAAGAGACCGATAGAATAAGTACTGGGCTTACAAAAGAATAAGTCCCGGGGTCGAGTTGCTCGATTAAAGACGCTGCTCCAGCATGGCCGCAAAAAGAGTAAAAAGAGATATATATATATACATACTTAGAGAATATTAATCATGGTTGCTTCATGGGGTTGCCCAGGTTTTCGTGTTCAGAAAGCGCTTAGCTTTACATACATCTCCTCACACCATAATAGCTGGAAGTTATAGGGCACCAGTAATTAGGGTTGTGCTTCATGGACGTGAAATCGTGGGTAACCCATGAACCGTCCACTGAAATTCTCTAAATACTCTTCTGCTCTATACCTTGGAGTGTGCTTCCCTTTCCGAGTTATGATTTACTGACGATATATATATATATATATATATATATATATATATATAATTTATAAGTTAGGGCAAAAGAAAAAATTTCTAATGCCAAAATATGCCGAAAATAGACACAACGTCAATAACTATGTAATTTATCACTACAAGCACGCATCAGAATTTTTTTCTTTTGCTTTACTTATAAATTGTTTATAAATTTAACCTTTAAAGGTATTTTTTAATATGCTGGGCATTGATAGAATTTTTTTCGAAAAATGTTATCCTGCATTAGATATATATATATATGTGTGTGTGTGTGTGTGTGTGTGTGTGTATCGGTGTGTGTGTATGTGAGTATGTATGTACTCATTTACTTGCTTCAGTCATTTGAATGTGGCCATGCTGGAGCACCGCCTTTTTTAGTCGAGCAAATCGACCCCAGGACATATTCTTTGTAAGCCTAGTACTTATTCTATAGGTCTTTTTTGCCGAATCGCTAAGTTACGGGAACGTAAACACACCAGCATCGGTTGTCAAGCGATGTTGGGGGGGGGGACAAACACAGACACACAAATATATACACACATATACTCACATTTATATATATGCATATATACGACGGGATTCTTTCAGTTTCCGTCTATCAAATCCATTCACAAAGCTTTGGTCGGCCCGAGGCTATAGTAGAAGACACTTGTCCAAGGTGCCACGTAGTGGGACTGAACCCGGAACCATGTGATTCGTAAGCAAGCTACGAATATATATGTATAAATGTAATTGCTGAAGGTGCTCGTACAGTATTCTGCTTGCCGGACAAAAAGAGGGCGGGTGCGGGTACACGAACAGCCAAGCTAGCTAGAGTGAGAGAGAGCGAAAGAGAAAGAAAGAGAAAAAGAAAAAGAAAAAGCGAGATAGATATAGAGAGAGAGGGGGTGAGGGAGGATGAGAGAGAAAAAGAGAGAGAAGGAGAAAGAGTATGTGTGTGTGTGTGAGAGAGAGAGAGAGGAGGGGGATTTGCAGTTTATCAGAGACAATAATTATCTGTTATCAACTCTTGCCTCATGTCCACTACACAAGAATAATGTCTCCAGTAGTGTAACAATATGACAGAACTGCTTATTGGGAGCCATGCTTTCTATCAGACATCGTTGATATTGTGTCCGGACGGTTTAATATGAAGTGTAGCTATGATGCTGGGTTGACTGCATCAGCCTGGCAAGCAAGGCGCTACAGTTACTTGTCTCTGTATTCATAAGTAAGACATATTGGATGAAAGATAGATAGACAGACAGATATATATATATATATATATATATATATATAGAGAGAGAGAGAGAGAGGTGGGGAGAAAATGAGTCAGTGGTAAACAGATGAAATGAAAAATATAAAGTTTGAAAAAAGACAAATATATATTCATAGAGATAGAGATAGACAGAAAGATATATAGAAAGATAGATAGAGAGATACATACACAGATAGAAATAGAGAGAGAGAGAGGGGGAGAAAGAGAGAGAGAGAGAGATGAAGAGAGAAACAATATATGAATGTGCTTCAAGGATTTTTGAATTGGTAAGAAGTTTGAATTTATGCAGATCGATGCTTGGGGTTGTCACACCCGTATTTCAAAAATAATTTAGTGAGGAATAGAAAGACAACCAGAAGTGTCGTCAGATTTACAGAGAACTTTCTTCAAATTCCTGCCCTAAACACATAAAATCTGGTTTTCAATGTGACGCTGAAGCGGTCACAGATGTGTGACGAGAGATTTCCGGACGAGGGGGACATGAGTCAAATTAAGAACAGTGATAACCTAGAGAAAAACGATTATATAGTATTTATTTGAAAAAAAAAATGACCATCCCGAAATACAACAAAATCATTTTCAAGACACGGTTTTACATCAGAAATCTTCTAGCACAAATTCGTAAACGTAACTTTATTTTCATTATTAACTTTATGAGAATATATATGGGATCTTTTAAATTTCTTGAGATAAACTTGAGCCTATTATTGAAATATGGTAAGCAGAGCAGAAAAACTGATTAGAAGATAATGATTCTGCAGCAACTAACACCAATAACACGAAAACATTCGACTTTTAAGAGAAATTTACTTCTTTGAATTGTTGCTCTGGAGGACCACGTTGGTAATGGAAGGTTGTCGGCTGTTCTGTATACATCTCTTTATACAGGTTTCGTGTTTTGTTCCGCTGGGTGTACAATAAATTGCTTTCCCTGTCAAGCCAGAGTGTTGGACTTCGTGGTTCATTCACCGATGGACTGAAAATCCACAGGATGTGCCAACTTCCATGTTTAAATTTTCCTTTAAATGGGTACTCGTTTTTTTTTTTTTTATTTAAACTGAAATTAAGTGTTGAGGCTTTGCAACTAGGTGACTGATCAGCTTGCATCCCGAAGCTGTCATATTTGAAGTCTATGTGCATAATTTTTAGTATATCGCCAGGTCCTATTCTATATAAATGGCTACTTTCGCTGGGAAGTATTTGGCGCACTTCAGTTAATAAGCTACGATCAATCTTCTGTTATTTAACGTTGAAACATTATGTACGTTTTGGCTCTTTTAGTTTGGTACCACATGAGACATAATTATTTTGGTTTATGTGGTAAGCCGTTTCTGTACCTTTAGTTAGTTTTAATTATATATCATAGTTTATTAGATGGTAATGTTCGTTTTAGTTTTATTTTCTTTAAAATTAATTAATTTATATGTTTAATAGCTGCAGTTCAATGACAGCTTATTCGTTTTGTATTATTTTCTTAATGGATATATGTCTCAGTTATATTTCTCCGGCTGTAATTGTTTTATATGTTAGATAATTTATTTAATCGATTTTATGTTTAGTAAATTAAGTATGCTACGTTTAGTTCGTTCTTATGTTTTTATAGTTCTTTATATTTTATGGTTGTTTAAGAGACAATGTTAATTTTGGAGTATTTTCTTTATCGTATTTTTTTTTTTAAATTCATATATTTCTCAGCTGCATTCTGCTTTAGTTTACGTTATATGTTGGGTAAAGTTTCGTTCGCTTTCTGTTTTGCGATTAGTAAATTTAAGCAGATGTGAACTCAATGAACATACTGAAATTTTGTTTCGCCCTTGGTTAGTATTCGTTATTTCCAAGCAACTTTTCGATATCTGATGCTGATAATACCAACAGCTTGAAGAGTACTGCATCGGCATTGAAACCATAACGAATTTCTGTTGGCAGCTGACAATGTGTTTATACATTCGTTAGGTTTCTTTATTGGTAAGCGATTGTTGCGCGCGAGCTCGTACACACACACACACATTATTTAACTGTTTGATTCGGTTACATGCAAATTAAAGTTTCGTGGTCCCGTAAAAAGAAGTCTGAGGTAACCAAATATATCTATCTGTCTGTCTGTCTGTAAGCACACGTACAGGAACACATGCACAACATATCTGGTCTTCATTTCAGATTTAAAATTATTATTTTAGTTTCTTCGGCGATTCTCTGTCCCATGTGTCTCCTATTGTTCTGCTTATTACATTTGTTTGTCCTTGTTTGTCCAATCTATGTTTAGCCCCTTGTGGGTAATAAAGAAATAGGTATTTCGTCTGTCGTTACGTTCTGAGTTCAAATTCCGCCGAGGTCAACTTTGCCTTTCATCCTTTCGGGGTCGATTAAATAAGTAGCAGTTACGCACTGGGGTCGATGTAATCGTCTTAATCCCTTTGTTTGTTCTCTCTATGTTTAGCCACCTGTTGGCAATAAAGAAACAAATAATAATAATAATAATAATAATAATAATAATAATAAAGCTGAAGTGAAAATCAAATATTAAGTGCACGAGTTAAATTGGCAAAATACGACCATCTCCAAGTACAATAAATATATGTAAATATACACAGATACATACTCACACACAACACGCATATTATATATATATAATATATATATATATATATATATATATATATATATATATATATATATGCAATGCACACATGAACATATATGCGTATGTGTGCGTGTGTGTGTGTGGACATACACAGACGTGTATAGACACTCATACGAACGAGTTCCCACACAGTCTCCATTTATGTGTGTCCAATGACATGTTGTTGATAAACAGGAGCCTGTAGCATTTACCAAAGGTATCACGCAGAGAGATCGAAACGGAACCACCTGTTTGCGAAGAAAAATTCTTAATCAATAGTCGTGCCTTCCTTACTGTTTCCATGACCCTTTGTTTACAATAGTTGACACTTGTATCTCATATATCTTCATTAACGATTCAATTACATATGTTTCCTCAAAGCCACGGGTTAATTTTCTTTAAATAATGCAAATAATTGCTGGCGCGGCTTTGCAGTCTCGTTATTTCGGGTTCAATCGCAGTGCATGTTATCTTGGACAAAATATCATGATTATAGCCCTTAACCAGTTCTTAGTGAATAAATTTAGTAGATGTCCACGAAAACTAGCGGTTCGGTAAAAGTCTCTGATAGAAAAAGTACAAGATTTTAAGAAAAGTTTCTGATAAAATAAATGGGTTTTTCCTTCTCGAGCTATGCCTGGCTCATAAGGGTCGGTTTTCCGGTTTCCTTGGCATATAGGTTCTCCACCTGGACGGGATGACGGTCCGTCGCAGGAGGAAGGTGTGAGAGAAAGTTGTGGTGAAAGAGTTAGCAGAAGTTCGCTCTTATCTTCTTCCGGAGCCGCGTGGAGCTTAGGCGTTTCACTCATAAACACACAGTCTCCCGTCTGAGTTTCGAACCCGCGATCCCTCGACCGCGAGTCCGCAGCTCTAACCACCACCACTATGCCATATGCCTCCACGACAAAATAAAATACTGATTAATAAAAGAAAAAAATATTAAGATTACTGTGTTTCAACCATTATCACTCACCGTTTAAGATAACCAGCAGGCAAAGACAGTAATACTGTTAACACGCACATACGCTCGCATGCATAATGTCAACAGGCACGCATACACCACACATACTCTCTCTTTCTCTCTCTCTCTCTCTCTCTCACACACACACACACAACAAACAGAAGCAGTGATCTAGAATAAGCTGATTTGTTATAATAAAATGAAGAAATAGAGAAGGTACACAAACATGCAGTTTGCATCATTCTTTTAGTCTTTTACTTTTACTTGTTTCCGTCATTTGACTGTGGCCATGCTGGAGCACATCGACCCCAGGACTTATTCTTAAGTTACGGAGACGTAAACACACCAGCATCAGTTGTCAAGCGATGTTGGGGTGACAAACACAGACTCACAAACATATACACACACACATACATACATACATACATACATACATACATACATACATACATACATATATATACATACATACATATATATATATATATTATATATAATATATATATATATATATATATATATATATATGCAATGCACACATGAACATATATGCGTATGTGTGCGTGTGTGTGTGTGGACATACCAGACGTGTATAGACACTATACGAACGAGTTCCCACACAGTCTCCATTTATGTGTGTCCAAGACATGTTGTTGATAAACAGGAGCCTGTAGCATTTACCAAAGGTATCACGCAGAGAGATCGAAACGGAACCACCTGTTTGCGAAGAAAAATTCTTAATCTAGTCGTGCTTCCTTACTGTTTCCATGACCTTTGTTTACAATAGTTGACACTTGTATCTCATATATCTTCATAACGATTCAATTACATATGTTTCCTCAAAGCCACGGGTTAATTTCTTTAAATAATGCAAATAATTGCTGGCGCGGCTTTGCAACCTCGTTATTTCGGGTTCAATCGCAGTGCATGTTATCTTGGACAAAGTATCATGATTATAACTCTTAACCAGTTCTTAGTGAGTAAATTTAGTAGATGTTCCCGAAAACTAGCGGTTCGGTAAAAGTCTCTGATAGAAATAGTACTAGATTTAAAAAAAAAAGTTTCTGATAAAATAAATTGGTTTTTCCTTCTCGAGTCATGCCTGGCTCATAAGGGTCGATTTCCCGGTTTCCTTGGCATATAGGTTCCCCACCTGGACGGGACGACGGTCCGTCGCAGGAGGAAAGTGTGAGAGAAAGTTGTGGTGAAAGAGTTAGCAGAATTTCGCTCTTACTTTCTTCTGGAGCCGCGTGGAGCTTAGGCGTTTCACTCATAAACACACACGTCTCCCGGTCTGAGTTTCGAACCCGCGATCCCTCGACCGCGAGTCCGCAGCTCTAACCACTATGCCATATGCCTCCACGACAAAATAAATACTGGATTAATAAAAGAAAAAAATATTAAGATTACTGTGTTTCAACCATTATCACTCACCGTTTAAGATAACCAGCAGGCAAAGACAGTAATACTGTTAACACGCACATACGCTCGCATGCATAATGTCAACAGGCACGCATACACACACATACTCTCTCTTTCTCTCTCTCTCTCTCTCTCTCACACACACACACAAACAAACAGAAGCAGTGATCTAGAATAAGCTGATTTGTTATAATAAAATGAAGAAATAGAGAAGGTACACAAACATGCAGTTTGCATCATTCTTTTAGTCTTTTACTTTTACTTGTTTCCGTCATTTGACTGTGGCCATGCTGGAGCACATCGACCCCAGGACTTATTCTTAAGTTACGGAGACGTAAACACACCAGCATCAGTTGTCAAGCGATGTTGGGGTGACAAACACAGACTCACAAACATATACACACACACATACATACATACATACATACATACATACATACATACATACATACATATATATACATACATACATATATATATATATATTATATATATGTATAGAAATTAATATAAATTATAATTTACAAATTGGGAGAAGAACGCAAAAACACACAAAGAGACGACAAAAAAAACAGACGGGTCACTCGAAGCCTCTAATCTTCAGTCGGGAACGGATCATCTTAGCAATTCGGCTGTTTAATCTCGATATCGCTCCGATCCGGCCAGCCCAAAGAAAAACTAAGCCACAGGCATTAGATTCTTGGAAAGAGGATCGAATGTATACGAAACAAGGACAGGATGCCACACGAATATAAATACAAGAAACAAAAAAGAAAATAAAACAAGATAGTAAACAGGACAAAATCAGCGAGTGTCTTACGACTTCAGACAATTTTAACTTATCTTGGCTGGCGTATTGAAAAATGCCTTTGCGGCAAACGAAAACAACAGTGTTAACATGGCAGCGATATATACTACGGACTTCTTTCAATTTCCATGTGGTTCGTAAGCAAGCTAATTACCAAACAGACACTCCTACGCCTATACAAAACTAACTTATTCTATACAGACTAACATATTCAGAAGGCCAGACATTGACTGTTCAAAAATGTGAGACTTAAGGTTTTAAATTGCGAAAAACAATAAAATTTATTGACATGAGTTAAATAGAAAAAATAAAATCATATTTCAAAATCTTACATTCTGTCTCAGCGACTTTCTCCCACTGCCTCCCACCTCTCTCCTTTTCACTCACGCTCTATCTATCACACACACACACCAACGCGTGCGCATGCGCACGCACAAACGCAAACATATGTATATATCTGAGTGTGTATATGAGAGTATACACACAAACACACATATATATGTCTATATATATACAATATATACACTTCTCTCTCTCTCTCTCTCTCTCTCTCTCTCTATATATATATATATATAATATATATTATACATACATTTATATATATATATGTATATATAATGTATATATAGAGATATGTATAGTATATAATATACAACAATACACACACACATATATACACACACAGATACAGACATACATATTTATGCATATAATATATATATATATGTATACATAGATATACATATATATATATGTGCATGTTTGCATACATGCATATACATTATAACACATATTCACATGTACATTTCTCTGTGTGTGTATAAATATATTTATATATGTATATCTCTATAAATTTATATAC
>NC_043004.1:100412475-100415324 GCF_006345805.1 Octopus sinensis | reverse complement strand
ATCCAAAAATATGTCTGCAAAATAAGGCGTCTTCCGACGGTTGCTAGTGGTACCCCTCTAAATTCTGCCCAGTTAAGCCAATACCCTCTCCCGAATCTTTTTCTTTCGTCTACTGGAACATGCTCGGTGGTGTGTACTCACAACTCTGATTCACCTTCCATCAAATTTTCTTGAAGTTACCACTTACCCACAAACTTTCTTTTGCAAGTAAAATTTGAATAAGTTTATGAGGGTTCATCCAAAGATAAACAGTCTCTAGTTTTCTTTGGTCTTCCACAGCCCTTTCGCGAAGTCCACCAGACAAATAAAACTGTTGGGATTCCCGGCCAGAAAAAGATCTTGTAAATGGACTCTTTGAAAACCGGGCCCGTCCTACATGCAGAAGCAGATATTCACAAATAAGCAATACTCGGGTGCTGGACGAGTATGTGCAGATTAGTTTCATCGCAGTGCAACCTTCACAAGCAGACTCGCCTGACGGTACTTCCATGCCTGTAGAATTTATCTCCAACCGGTAATGCCCTCTCCGGCGAACTGGCACAATCGTTAGCAGGCCGGGCGAACTGCCGAGCGGTATTTCGTCTGCAGTTACGTTTTGGGTTCAAATTCCGCCGAGGTCGACTTTGCCTTTCATCCTTTCGGGGTCGATAAATTAAGTACCAGTTACGCACTGGGGTCGATGTAATCGACTTAATACCTATGTCTTTCCTTGTTTGTCCCCTCTATGTTTAGCCCCTTGTGGGTAATAAAGAAATAGGTAATGCCCTCTCCATCCAAGTAGCACTGTCAGGTCAGAGGGATTTATTGAATTTATCCATGGACCCTGGCCAGAAAGTACCAGACAGAAAAGGCAGTTGATTCTCGACTACGCAAAAGTCTTGCGAGTGTTATCGTTCTTACCCGTCAGTATGCTTCTATAGAATAACGAAAGTTGAACTTCTAATGATTGGCAGAGGACTGTGAGCGCCTAATGACACTATAGGTGCCAGACGACCTGCCTCAGCTACTCTCGATCTAGAACTGCATCTTTGTCACAGAGACCAACTGTTGAAAAGTGAGTGTGACAATTGGCGACCACTATCGTCACCGTCAAAGTAGTGTAGATGACTCTGCCTCTGCGCATGCCTGCACTTCAGCCACCACATCATGTCCAGTTTTGTCCTCTGTCAATGTTAATCGTTAATAACAAATTTAGTACCTGACCAGTGGAACACGTCCCTTCCAAAGAAAACAGAAGAGCAGGCCCTTCAATCCACTGAGACCTGAACTGGCGAAAGGCTCCACTAGCAGGCCGTTTAAACGTTCACCAATTCTGCTCAACGTTTCAGGGTTAGTTTTTTTATCGTCCACTTTCTGGGTGGGATCGATCATACTATTTCCCATATCATCTCAGTTGTCTCCCACTTAGAAATTTTGATAAAACCAGACCTCGAGCAATTTCAACAGTGCACTCCTCAATCCAGTATGGTTCCAAATTTTGGCACACGGCTAGGAGTTATCGGTGGAGAGTGAAAGTCGATTAATCCCTGTACGAGACTAAGACCTTATTTTATGTACTTCAAAAATATGAAAAGCAAAGTTGACCCTGGTTTGAGATGAACATATATAACTAGCTGAAAGAAATACCACAAAACATTTTGATCGACGCACAAACTATTCTGCTGGCTAGTAGCCTTAACAACAACAACAACAACGACGTCGACGACGACGACAACTACAACAACAACAGCAACAACACTAAATAAACAAAAATATAGACAAATTATATACTATCAGAACATGATATCGGTAAAATACTAACTATCTCTGGAGACGCCGAACACGTTTGATATTGCAGTGAAGATCTCTGTATCAAATGATTTGACGAAGGGTATAAATATATATATGAATATACATGCGTACGTACACCCCACCACACACGACACACACAAACAAACAACTATCAAACGCACACACACACACATACCTACACATGTGTGTTTGTGTATGTATATATGTGTGTGTGTGTGTGGTGTTTGTATGTATGTATATAATATGTTGGTTTGTGCTATGAAATAGAGATATCTGAATAGTACGAAGAGATAAATGTATACGTCATATGGAGTCATAAAATAATATCAGTATCAGATGAATGTATCTATATGATATATTCACTGACAAACTGCTTATCTCTATGATACATATAATATCTACACACACACACACACACACACACACACATATTTATATATGCGTTTGTGTGTTTGTTTTGCGAGCGCACGCGTGTATGTGTGCGTGCGGCATATATCATGTGTGTGCACGTATTTTGTGTGTGCTTATGTGGGAAAGTTTATATGCACATGTATGTATGTATGTATGTATATATATATATATAATTATATATATATATATATGTTTGTATATATATATATATATATAATATATATATATAATATATAATATATTATATGTATATATATACATATTATATATACACGCGTGTGTGTGTTGTGTGTATGTGTTGTGCATTTATGTTTCAATGCACAAATATCAAGAGAGTACCCGATACTGAATATTATATAGAGATTACGGATAACACATTAAATACCGTGTGTGTACACAATATACTCACTCTTGTAGATAGAATTATAATGTAAAAGCATCTTCCTATTTCAGTACGTCTAGAAATCGTAAAGGAATGGTCTTCACGGATTTAACTTGGACAACGTTTAGTCTGCATTCCAAGGCCTAACGGATGGAAGTGATATTCAACTTGTATCTAGTTGAGTTATTTATTTGATACAACCTTCAAAATGTTAAAGAAAAATCTAAAATTTCCTTGAAAAGTAGAAATGTAACTCAGATCGTAT
>NC_043004.1:100402475-100407475 GCF_006345805.1 Octopus sinensis | reverse complement strand
AGTTTAGACAAATAAGGGTACAGTCACATGACTTACATCCAGTTACAGAAAAGAAGTCAGATAACTGAGTGAGAACGGGTAGCGGTAAATGTCGCATTGGCAAGGTACTAACTTCACCTTGAAAACATTAGGCAAGTCTGATATTAAAGGATGAAAGATTTACATCACTCCGGACTTTCGGCTACAACCAACCAGTTTATATCTGAAATATCTAATAAGTGAATTTCTGCCCTTGCGACCGAGAATACTTTTAGTACCAGGATATAGGTACATGTACAAAAAAATGTAAAGAGATTTATTAGTGTCGAGAACGAATCTTTAGTTTTACGAATTCATTTTACTTGTATTGAATTACTGATTTGTTCTTAAAGCTTAAATAGTTTTTCCCTTTTTTCGATTGGGATTTGCAGCCACGACAGAGAGCAGTTTCAAATTTGAATATAACTTGAATAAATTTCACCTGCGATCTGGTGGGTTCTACTGCTAATAAACGTCCTCAGTTGGCCTACTAGAAATAACAACCGGAACTCTCTCAAATCACAACTTACCGCCTTAGAAATGGAGTTCATATAGAAAATATATTCTAAACAGCACGGTCAAGAGTACTTCATTTGAGTGGACATGCATCTAAACAATATTTGCTTTTTATGGACTTATGGAATTTTTTATGCATTAGCACGCGTATATGCTTGTATGTAGTTGTATCGTGTCAGTGAAAGTCTGTGTATTTGGGGTGGAATGGGGCTGAAAGCAAACAAAATTGGATATTTTTCATTAGTTCTTGGTCCGTTCGGTCCAAATAGACCAATTAAAAGAAAGGGTTATTGGCGAGGTCAGATCGCGTTTTTATTCCAGAGCGTCGTTCAGACAGCATTAGTCAATGTAAGTTTGCATTTTAAAATGGTTGCGTATGTTTTGAGTGAATCTTGGTTGTTATTTCAAGCAGTTGTACAATAACAACAGGTGACCTTCTTGATATGGAAATGGATTGCTTATTTTAGGACACGCGATGCTACGATATAACAGAAAATATTAGAAGGTGTCTTCAGGAATCTCAAAAAACAATAGATATTTGACAATTCTGACATGAGGTTATCGAAAAAACGGCCTGACATCTTCGATGTATTTTACTCTTTACTCTTTTACTCTTTTACTTGTTTCAGTCATTTGACTGCGGGACTTATTCTTTGTAAGCCCAGTAGTTATTCTATCGGTCTCTTTTGCCGAACCGCTAAGTGACGGGGACGTAAACCAAAAGAGACCGATAGAATAAGTACTGGGCTTACAAAGAATAAGTCCTGGGGTCGATTTCCTCGACTAAAGGCGGTGCTCCAGCATGGCCACAGTCAAATGGCTGAAACGAGTAAAAGAGTAAAATATGGACGCTCTGAAAATGAAAAATTTGGAAAATTAGTTAGTACGAGATCTTAGGAAGGCACTCATTATAGGTAATAAAAAGAGGATAGTGTGTGCCTCAGGTGAGTTTACATGGAAGGTGTTAAGTGGCCAACTATTGTTGAAACGCATATAGCGTTGTACTACCTATGACAAAGAAATAGTGAGGAGTCTGTGAGTCAGCATTCCAACTGTATTGATGAATACACGACAACCCCTCGAGTGGTATTTTGATGATTTTATTTTACATTGTAACCACAGACGCAGGTATGACTGTGTGGTAAGAAGCTTGCTTCCCAGCCACATGGTTTCAGATTCAAGCCCACTGCGTGGCACCTTGGAGAAGTGTTTTGTACTATATAACCTCAATACAGAATTTGAAACTAACTAGAAAAGCTGAGTGTGATCTGCGAACCTTTCCATATCACAACCTGTTTCCTTACAAAACTGAAGGCCACATTAGAGAATGTAGTCCTACATAGATTAAAAATAAACATGATGATTACAACTGAAATGCGACAATTATATGTCTAATCATGTTAGTGTTGCTGGTAAACCCGAAGTTCAAAAGAACAGCAACATTTTGAAGTACAAGAATTTGCTACATAGTATTATTTTTCATCTTGAAAATAAATACTATTCAAGTATGGAAGCTGATTTAATTTTCTATTAAAGTTCCCGAGTCAATTTAATTGACTGCATACCCTCATCAACTTCAGGCCCTGTGTCTCTATAAGAAATCCATATTTATATGATGCAGTGGTTTTTCAGAAATAGTTTGTTGTTGAACACTATATCTTGCTAATTTATGTCTCATTAAATTTTGGCGTTCAAATATGTTCAAATACAAAACAAAGGATATGATTATTGCAAGAGTGGATGAAATAAGGGCAAGGCATCTGCTGTTAATGAAAATTGCCTCTATTAAACCCTACTGTTAATTATCTCGATTAATTAATTATTCCCTTAATATCGAAGTAGTTAAAATGGGCGAAGCAAGAGTCTGATTGAAGTTACAGTATTTAATATTCAAACTGGCATGTAATACCTGCAGACAAATAGACATATGAAGGACACATTTTCTTTCGCTGTTAGCTAGATAAAAATTATGTCCGCGGCGGTACTCGAATATAATGTCCATCTTATTTTCAATGTATTGAATTTCTAGATCAAGATGAGATATTTCTCAGCCGAGAAGAATTCGCTTTACTTTGTTCCGATGTGTTGTATACAATAGCCAAACAGTTGTTATCGAAGTGATTTTCAAATAAAACTTCCAGGCTCCACACAACTTTCGACAAACGCTTCTATTTTATTCATTGCTAAAGCTGAAGCAAAACTTTGAGAAATAGCCATAACTGAAAATCTATCGAACGTTAATAGAATATGTATGTAACCGATGACAAGTATTGAATAATTTTCACATAAATAATTCCATACATACATACATATTTACGTACGCAAGTACAAATGTATGTAAATACACACACACACACATATATATATATATGAGCGATGACTTAGAAAACTTGAAGAAGTGTGGGAGAGAAAGTTTCGGGATATTTGGTTAGATAAATCGGTGTTCTGAGTTCGAATACCAGTGTAGTAAACATTTCGTTTCTTCCTCTCCATTTCGACAAACGACAGTATTAGACGATGGATGACAAAATTCTTAGATCAACGGATCAGATGCCATGTGACATCGCTTCTGGCACTGTACATTCTGAGTTCGAGTCTCGCCTTGTTTTCTAGCAGGAGAAACATATGATAGTGACGGCAAGTAAGGAGAACCGTTAAAAAAAAATGAAAATCATAGATTCCTTGGTGGAATTAGAAGATCGGTTGTTATCTTCCCCACATGCATATATATATATATATATATATATATTATATATATATATATATATAATATATATATATATATATATATATATATTATATATATATATATATATATATATATATATATATATATCAGTAATTGAGATTCAGTTGAATTAAGTATTTACAATGAAGCACCAAGTCAATCCGGTATTATCCGCACACTTCAAAGTAGCTATAATAGCGACAACATGAATTTCTTCCATTTTCTTGCCCTGTTAGAAAAATTATATTAATAAATTAATATATTAATATATTTTACCTGTTGATGTTCCATATCTTTTTCGTGCAGCTGAAGATAGCGCTGTATTTAAATTGATGTGATGATTGCATTGTTCGCTTAAATGGAATCGCTTGAAACGGTTGTACTGCATTACTACTTGAAATCCTCTTGCATATTTTGATTATATATATATTTATACATACACATACACACTTCCCCCTCTCTCTCTCTCGTTCTTTCTCTGAGACGTATATGCATGGGCGTGCGTCTGTGTATATTTTCTTCTGTATTCTGGTATCTCTGCTGTAGTGATGTCAAATATAATCTGTGGTCCTTCTATGCACCATGGACACTACCTTTGGTTGCATTTTGAAATACGGAATATAGACTTTTGGAAATGTGATTGTTTTTCCGAAGACAACTCCGTATCACATGGGCTGATACAAAACTCACCATGAAGTAGCACCAGTGCGTCTCTATCAAGGCTTCACATGTAAATAAATCAATAAGTAAAATAAATAAACAAAAATAAATCCCTTAATTCTCACACTAAGAACAGAAATAGGCACTGGAAACAAACAAATCATTGGTTATTTATGAAATATATGAATAACAATGTGCATAGTTGTGTGTGTGTATACATACACGCACACACATGCACACACACACACACACACATATATATATAATATATATATATATATATATATATATATAATATATATATATATATATATATATATATATACATACACACATATGTAAAGATATATATATATATATATACATATACACACAAATATATATAGGCATACATATGTGCGTGCGTATATATATATATGTATATATATATATATATATATATATATGTATGTATTACTAGATGTAAATATACACATATATATTAATATAATCATAAATCATGTCAAATGTTTATGTGTTTGTCCTTGCAGATACGCATTCTTATATGCGTGTGTATGGCTTGTGCATGCGTGTATATACGTGCATACGCCCACACACACAAACACACATTATATAGGAATATATATATATATGAGATAGAAGAAAAGAGAGGAAGAGAGAGAGGGAACTAGAATTGGTGTGATTTTTGGACGTGGTGATAAGTATTAAAACAAAAAAAAATAAGCCTAGCATTTTTTCGTGGTGAATTTAGATTTAAAGAAGGGATCCTCAAGAGGTACGAAGGCAGCTATAATTCTTAGAATAGGAACAACAACAGCAAGAACAGCGACCAAGAAACAAAAAGTAGCAAAAAAAAAAATGTTTAACCCCCCCCCCCAAAAAAAAAAAAAACGAAAAAAAACCTACTCTATACAAATTTTCCATAAACAGAATATAGAGCTGAAAGGAAAGGAGTTGTGAATGTCCCCTAAAACACTTCAATAAATGTCATGATTGTTACGATTTATGACTGGATTGAAAGGGAGGTCACTTTGTTCTCTCTTTACTCAGGTGTTTATCAGGGTACATATGTATATAT
>NC_043004.1:100357475-100399975 GCF_006345805.1 Octopus sinensis | reverse complement strand
CCAAATTTCATTTATAAGCTTACATACAAGCGCAAACGAACGAAGGCTTATATTTTTTTATATGGGTGTCTGTGTGTTAGCAATTAAACATCTACTGATAAATCGCAATCGTTGTACACGAGAGATGTACTTCATATTTCTTTATTGCCCACAAGGAGCTAAACATAGAGGGGATAAATAAGGACAGACAAACGAATTAAATCGATTACATAGACCCCAGTGCGTAACTGATACTTAATTTATCGACCCCGAACGGATGAAAGGCAATGCCGAACTCGGCGGAATTTGAACTCAGAACGCAGCGGCGGACGAAATACTTATTTATTTCTTTACTACCCAGAAGGGGCTAAACACAGAGAGGACAAACAAGGACAGACAAAGGGATTAAGTCGATTACATCGACGCCAGTGCGTAACTGGTACTTAATTTATCGACACTGAAAGGATGAAAGGCAAAGTCGACCCCGGCGGAATTTGAACTCAGAACGCAGCGGCGGACGAAATACCTATTTATTTCTTTACTACCCACAAGGGGCTAAATACAGAGAGGACAAACAAAGACAGACAAAGGGATTAAGTCGATTACATCGACACCAGTGCGTATCTGGCACTAATTTATCGACCCCGAAAGGATGAAAGGCAAAGTCAACCTCGGCGGAATTTGAACTCAGAATGTAGCGGCAGACAAAATACCACAAAGCATTTCGTCCGGCTTGCTATCGTTTCTGCCAGCTCACCGCCTTAAGAGAGAAGTATTTCTAACTCAGACCAGTGGGCTTGCCGCGGTTCCTTGTTTATTTTACATTACGATTTAGATTGGTATAATTTTTAATAACGTGTTTAGTTTAATATCTTTTGGACTTTGTTTTATAACATACAAAAATATACGCCTACCCATATTATTTATAATTGAAAGCTAAAATCTTTAATATAAAGTGCATTATAAAAAATATACATACTTCTATGTGTCTGTCTATCTCTGTGTCTGCTGTTCTGACAGCCACTCTATCTGGCTCTCCGTCTCTCTATGTGTCTAAAGTATATAGACCCTCCTTTCTTTCCCCAGTTCACTCTCTCCTTCCTCCTAGCTCCACGTAATAAGTGTGTGCATATATATATATATATATAATTTTTTTTCCTCGCCTAGGCTTATAGGCCCTCTTTATTTGTTTTCCTGTCCTGTTTCTATTCCTTCTTGTACTGTATTTTTTGTAATTGTATTTTATTTTGTATTTGTTTTTAATTGTATTGTTTTACATCCTGTTTTTATCACATTTTTTCTTGTTTTTACCCCTCCGCAAAGGAATTTTATTTAATTCTTTCGCAGGAAGGACTAGTTCGACGGGACGTGTTCTGTCCTCACCTTCGAAACACGCTGGAGTTGAACTAAGGACAGCTGATGAAGGGGATTTTTCCTTGTGTAGTTGTCTTGTACTCTGTTTTTTCGTTGTTAAAAAAATTGTCCGTTCCATGCTGTTTTTACGTTTTCGTTTCTCGTTGAGTTCTACGTCTATTTGTGGTGTCCTGTACACACGTATATATATTTATATATGCATGTATACATACATGTAGATGTAGGTACGTACATATATGTTTGTATGTATGCATATATTTTATTTATTACACTATTGTATGACTGAGCGCCCTCGCGTCGATTCGATTCGATTCGTTTCGTTTCGTTTCGTTTTCTTCTTCTTCTCTAAGCTGGTTTATATATATATATATATATATTATATATATATATATATATATATATATATATATATATATATATATATATATGTATATGTATGTATGTATGTATTATGTATGTATTTTTTTTGTGTGTAAACTAGAATAATTTTATATTACCATTCACCCCTATTTTTCAATTTCTGTTTATCTCAGTGAAAAACCGACTTGTAAATTTAAGCAATCGTCCGTCTTCGTCATCATAGTTGTGTCTATCTATCCATCATACAACCAATTCCTGAGTGAGGAACCAGAAATTCGACGAAGATACTCCAGAATAAGAAGCAACTGGATCATTCTAAATAATTTACTCACATGTACACACACACACACACGCGCACACTCTTTCTCACACATACACACACTCTTGTACATACACGTCCACTTTATTTCTCTCTTTCCCTCACATACATATGAGAGCTTATGAAACCATGAACCACAACTGAAAATCAATATTACCAGACAATATCCTATTTTTTTCTATTCTTACGTATATACGTTACTATCCTTCTATTTTCCAATCTATCAACCCTATACATCATATATCCTTATTTTATCAGGCTCGGACGAATAGAAGAACATAATGCCATCACCGGGGTGGTGTTTGAACACTGAACTCTGAACTCTGGACTGCGAGCAGAAAAAACAAATTCACTAAATACCACAAGTCCTTTTATTTTCAACTTGTCTAGTTCTTCCAACCTTCTTTCCTATGCTGGTGTCATAAATATTGAAAATATTAATATTCTGGAAGGTATCTGCCTAAAATATTTTCTCCTGTCGGTAAATTATTAAGTTTATGTTAGCCACGACAAGGAATATTTGATGTACAGTGTAGTTTATTTAGATTCATCCCGAAGAATGTCCGCGAAATCATGAAGAGGTCGTCTATATCAGAATAGTAGAGGAGTGTTGTTCATCATAATAACTGGTCACGCATCCGTCAAGTATCTCATATTCTAGAGCTTCTCGAAAGCGGAAGCCTCATTAGCCTGACATTCATCCCATTCTAAAATAGAACAAAAACGCTTCCGGCGAGAGAAAACCAATACTATCACAGACTTTTGTCCCTTCGTGACTTATAGAAGAGGTCAGTATCGCCAAGCCAAATTTATAAATTTCTATTCATGGATTTATCGAATTTCGACAGAAAATCCATGTTACATAACATGTTGAATTTAGCCTTCCAGATTAGGTTGTCAAATCCACGAACAACATGTTAAAAATCCATCAAGCTTTTGCAAAACGCAGATGTTCCAAATAAAAGAGTTTCTATCTACTGTAGAAATCTTTCAAGGATTTCAAACTAAATAGGCTAAATCTTGACACCATCTAAAACAAAGGTTACTCCGTTGAGCAGATACAATCAACAATCAGAGACGGTATATGCTCTGATCTTGACTATGCTGATAATCTTGTTCTGATAGATCTTCAACTATGTAATATGCATGATTTGTTAACTTGAGATTGCTGTAGCCAAGGCAGGCCTCTTTCTCTAAGCAAAGAAGACTAAATAAATGGTAAACAATGAAGGCGACAGCTACATGCCAAGTTTTTCCAACCTTTGCATGCAACTCAAAGAAATCATTGACTTTGAACCCTTCCTCCTCTGCTGATAATAACAAAGACTTCCTTCTATTTAAGAGATTCTCATGCCTGTAATAAGCTGTAACACATCTAGTAATTAAGTATTTAAAAGATAACAAATTTTACCTTCTTGAGTGTGCAGATTTGCACAGAGGGCAACCTTCTCAATGGAACTGAAACCGGGTGTACAAAGAAATTGATTCAGGGTCCCCTTTAAAATGTATAAGTGATAGGTTTCTTATGAGGGCTCAAAGTATCTCATGGCTTGAGGATAAAATCAAAGAGGAGATTTATAGAGATTTTTACACATCTCTATTATTATTGCTCAACAGGATTTTTGACCACTACTAGCGTCCTGAACAGCAGCTCATATCAAATGCTATATTTTAGATATTTCCGCACTTAAATAGATGAGTTAGACACACACCATTAAATTTAAAATTTAGCAAAGCTAATGAAGGCAAAGATTCGTGGCACAGCGTCATGGGACACGTCTCTCTTGCGGCAGCTTCGAGAATAATTTTTCTTTCCACATTGTTATATCTAATTAAAATATACTATCTATTTTCATAATCTAACAAACGTCCAATTTATTATTCTTTGTAAATGATATTTTGATACTTATTTCAGGCGGCACGGTGAAAAGTACGCTTTACAAAAGAAGTAGGAATATTACCAAAACATGAACAGATTTACCATTCTTCCTTAGTGCAAAAAAAAAAAATTAGATGAGAAATTACGGGAACCTGTTATGGATAGAACACTCTTTCATGTATAAGGGATTCTCAATCGCAAAATACCAGCTTAAATAATACTGACATGTTGAGTAGTTTAGATTTCGCTTAAAAAACTGAGAGATTCATACATGGAATGCATTAAGATCAGTTTACCGAACCGAGGATGAAATGCAGCTGCATAACACGATAAGCAAGTATCATCATCATCATCATCATCATCATCATCATTATATTATTATTATTACTTTTTTTTTCTTCTTTCAAATTTGCTTCCATTTCTTGCCGAGTGTCTTCCCGACTCCTAGGGCAAAGAAACTCATAGTATACATCGGTAGGCCATTAAACCAAACTCAATAGTTCGTTCATTTTCTTAAATTTTTTTTTTTTTTTTAAGTTAAATTAAAATACATGAGCAGCAACGGTTCTCACATCGACAATGCTCTTCTCAATACGTGTGATGTACCAGTTAAGAACAATCTTTTGCACTTCTTGCAGGGATGGTAAGCCAGGGATCATTCTCATATAATTTTCGGTTCCCTTCTTGATCATTCCTAGTGCTCCTACGATCACTGGTATTGTAACACGCCTTGAGATGCCACATGCCACATTTTCTCAATTCAATGAGTAGGTCTTTATATTTTCTGGCGCTTGTCAAACTCTTCGCTGAGATATTATGATCACAGGGGATGCTCATGTCGATCAATAAGCAAACTTTATTGTTTTGGTCTTTCACAACAATATCGGTTTATTGGACTTGATGGTTCAGGTGTGGTTTCGGTCTGTATGCACTGGAGTCCCACAGAATGGTTACATTTTCTCCTTCAGTTACAGCCTCAGGGGGTGATTTACCAATGTCGGCAGTTTTGAATAGGTAATGCCACTTATTAGCCAGTGGAGATATTGGCCAACTCTGTCAGTCTCAATTTATACTCCACTGGTGTGGAGTTAATAATATTATTATTATTATTATTATTATTATTATATTATTATTTTATTATTATTATATTATTATTATTATTCAGTAGTTTTATTTTTATAGCGTGCTTTCACTTCACTACCGAGCGCAGCTCTGTGTGCCTTGGTATGTGCTGTGATTTTTGTGATGCTCTGATGGTTATTGTATGGAAAGTGTTCTGCGTAGGATGTGTGCAGTGCCTAGTAGTGCAATTTTCTGTATGTTATATGTGTTTGTAAGTCCTGGTGTTTTTGTTATGTATTTGTCTGAATATTTTTTTATCATGCCTAATGCATCTACTATGATAGGAATTGTTTCTGTTTTCAGTTCCACATTCTAGTTACTCTCTATTTCCAGGTCTTTGTATTTTGAGAGTTCTCCATTTCTTTTAGAGACACGTTGTCATCTGCCGGTATTGATACATCAATTAGAAAGCATTTTTTTTCTTCATGATCTCTGACAACTATATCTGGTCTGTTGGCCTAATTTCTCTATCTGTGTGTATCGGCATATCCGAGAGTATGGTTGCTTTCTCGTTTTCTGTGACCTTTTCTGGTGTGTGCCTATACCATCTTTTTTCTGTTTTTATTCCATAATGTTGGCATAGCTTCCAATGTATGTAGTTCCAACTCTGTCATGTCTGTGAATATATTCCTTCTTAGCCAGGACTGGGCAGCTAGAGATAATATGATTTATTGTTTCTTGTCCATCTCCACATATTCTGCAGTTACTTGTAATATTTCTTCTTATTACATGTTTTTGTAATTTCTGGTGGGGAGGCTTTGGTCTTGTGCTGCAATTAAAAATCCCTCTGTTTCTGCTTTGAGTCCTGAGCTTCTCAACCATTGCTGGGATTTTTCTTTGTCTATTTCTTTTGCGTTTAGTTTAGTGCAGTATTTACCATAAAGGGGCTTTTCTTGCCATCGTTTTATCATGGTTCGTTGCTGTTCTATTTTTAGTTTGGATTTCATTTGTTTTATAGCTTTTGTTGTTTCTTCATCATCTTCTTCTTCTTCTTCGTGTTTATTAGGTGGTATGATTTCTTGTCTGTATTTGTCAGCTTCCTTAAATACTGAGAACAGTTTTTTGTTTTGCTCGTGTTTTGCTGCTATCTGGATCAGTTTTCCTTCCTTCTGAAGTAGATATTTTTGCAGTCCTATGGTGGTTATTTTATAGTAGTTTTCCAGCTGTATAAGGCCTCTACCACCTTCTATACGTTGTATATATAGTCTTTCTATGTCAGATTTTGGGTGATGCATCCTAGATCCTGTCAGTATTTTTCTTGTTTTCCTATCTATTTGGTCAGTTCATTTCGTGTCCAGTAAGGATTTAGTGTAGCTGTAATTTATATAACTGGGACAGCTAAAGTGTTGATACCTATTATCTTTTTTTTAGCATTGAGCTCTGTTTTTAGTATTGATCTAACTCGTCTATATATTCTTTTTTTATTTTCTCTTTCATTGTGTGTGTTGTGTCTTATCTAGTTCATGGATTCCTAAGTATTTGTAAGTTTGGCTTTGGTCTAATTCTTTTATTTCATTGGTTTTATCTAGTGTGATGTTGTTACTCTTAACTAGTTTTCCTCTTTTCATGGTTACTTTGGCGCATTTTTCTAATCCAAATTTCATATCTATTTCTTTGGTAAATCCATGAACTGTCTTTAATAGTGTTTCCAGCTGTTTGTCATTTGCAGCGTATAGTTTTAGGTCATCCATATATAAAAGGTGGCTGATCGTTTTGCCGTAACATTTATATCCGCATCCAGTTCTATTTAGCATATCAGATAGAGGTGACAGTGCCAAGCAAAAGAGTGGAGAGAGTGGAGAGAGCGTGTCTCCCTGGAATATTCCTCTTCTAATGGGGATGTCTTTGGTTTTCATGAGTCCCTCTTTTGTTTGGAGTGTAGGACTGTTTGCCATTTATTCATAGAGTGCTCTATGAATTTTATGATTGTTGGTGCTACTTTGTTAATGCTAGTGTTTCGAGGATCCTGTGTGGGGGATGCTATCAAACGCCTTTTTGTAGTCAATCCAGGCCATACTGAGGCCTTTCTTCTTTCTGTGGCTGTCTTCAGTTACGGCTTATTAATCATTAGTTGATCTTTACAGCCATATGAGCCTTTGCGGCATCCTTTCTGCTCTTCTGGGAGCAGTTTGTTTTCGTCCAGGTGCTTGTTCAGCCTTTGCGATATCACTGCAGTAAATGCCTTGAACATAGTAGGGAGGCAGGTTATTGGTCTGTAGTTTTCTGGTTTTACTGTTTCATTTGATTTGGGAATTAAGATGGTTTTCCCCTTCGTGAGCCATTCAGGCATTGTCTCTGGCTCTGCTAGTATGCTGTTAAAGTTTTCAGCCAGCTTTTTGTGCATTCCTGTTAGATATTTCAACCAGAAGTTGGGGATCTTGTCATGCCAGGTGCCTTCCAGTTGCTTAGTTTTTGCAGTGCCTGGGTGACCTCTTCAGTTGTTATGGGGGTCCAAAGTTGTTCAGATGCCGAGTTGTTATTTTGATACTCCTTTTTTTTGGCTGTTCGTTCGCCGACCATATTTCTCTCCAGAATTCTTCCAATTCTTCTGCCGTTGGTGCTGCAGTGACTTCTATTTTATTTTTTCCCAGTTCTTGGTAGAACTTTTTGGGGTTGGACTTGAACTTTTTGTTCTGTTCAAAGAAGCGTTGGCGTTTCTCGTACCGCGCATCCTTTGAGCTTTGGCAAGGATATCTTGCTTCAGCTTTTCTTTTATCTCCGGCAAATCTTTTTCTGTGATGTTATATTGCGGAGCATTTTTGTTCTCTTTTTGTTGCTCAGTAGCGTTGATTGTTTGCTGATTTCATTAAGAATCGACAGGTCTTTTCTAATTTTTTAATTTTGTTTTGGATGTTATTTATCCACAGGGTACTCCTGTTTGGGGGGCGGGTTTGGGTGAGTATCCAGCTTCTTTTGTGGCTGCAGTGGCTGCTGCGTATATCAAGTCATTTAGTTCAGTGATATCACTTTTTTTTGTTTCAGTGGCTAGTTCAGTGACGGCTAGGTTTATGCTGTTTTATAATTGGGTTGTTATTTCGTTTATTTTATTCTTGGGAGGTACGGTCGGTGGTCCATTTTGGGCTCTGTGGTTTTCAGTTCTTTGATTATTTTATTTTTTATATTATCATAATCATTAGGCTCCCCTTCGTGTTTACATCGTGTTTGTTGGAATGTTGCGTTTGTCTTCGTGTTTTACAGTTTCAGTGTTTATATTATTGGGCATTGTTGTGTGGCTTCTATCTACATTTTCCTGGTGTATTTTTTCTTTTAATGTTCTATTTCTATTTCTGATATTTTTTTGGCTTTGAGAATGTATCTTCGTACGTTAGCTAATTTATTAGGGTTCATTGCTGTATCCAAGTCTGTATCTCTATTATTTTCCTTCCATATTTTATATGTATGTGTTGTTGTATTTTCATTTTTTGGGTAGAGCATTGCTGTGAAGTATGCGTGTAAGATAGAAATGTATTCCTCACGTGTCCATTTACGTCTTTTGGGTTTTATTTGCGGGACATGAGGTACAACGTCCGGCCCATTATTTTGACGGTCGTTATTTTCGTAGGGTACCGGTCTGTTTATTTCTGTTGTCACATTATTTCGCACGTGTAGTTTTTCGTACATTTTTTGTTGTAAGTTTAATGTACGTATCGCTCGATTGTTATTCTTGGGTTGAATAGTATCGGTGGCATTTAATTTCTTCGTAGTTCCTTTGTACATGGTGTTTGAGGTCGGGGATGATCGTGATGTTCCACGCATGTTTACATGTGTTGTGTTAGAGGTGGAGATAATATCGAGTCAAAATACTCATTTTCGTTTCGAAAATAGTAATAAATTTCAATTAGTATTACTTACTCGGATACAGTCCAATTCTTTGTTAGTAAATCTTTGGCTCCATAGGATGTCCTTGTTTCGATGTTTGTGGATAGATTTCGGAGCTCTGTATTTTCCTTCTTACATCTTAAACGTCCCCGGTGTTCTCCACGTCCCCGGTGTTCTCTATTATTATTATTATTATTTTATTATTATTATATTATTATTATTATTATGTATTATTATATAGATTATTATTAGTTGATGAGAGAGTAGTGCATGCCATCAAAGTGACACAGGGTAAAATATATGAAGCCTTATATACCCATCATGACTACCTGTCTGATAAGGGTACATTAGGCACATGCATCACAACCATATGTGCGCGACATGTTGATCTCATTGTTGTGGTCGATGAAAAAGGTGGTAGTAGTACCAATAATTGTTGGGGCCCTGGTAACAGTGTGTAAAAATCTTAGAAAGTACATGGAACAAATAGGGGCTGCAATAATTGTGGAGCACTTGCAGGAAATAGCATTGCTTAGAACCGCTCGAATACTCCGGGTGGTGCTCAAAAAATACGGGGTGTTATCTTAGTTCACGCGTAGTGAACTGCTGACACTGTAGTACATCTCCAGCGTTAGAAGCGGTGAAAAGACAATAAAATAATAATAATAATAATAATAACTCTTTCTGAGTTTGGTAAAAAGCCAGAAGCACTTGCAGTGAGGGAGCAGGTCGATTAAACTGACTCAGATAATTGGCTCGTACAATACTTTATCGACCTCGAATGAGTGAAACAAAATTGTCCTCTGCAGAATTTCATCTCCGAACCTACACAGCTGGAAGAAATGCCGCTAACCATTTCGTCTGACACGCTAACTATTTTGATATATTTTTTATTTATATATAACAAAACTACATTAATTTTTCATAAGTTTTTTCTTTCCAAATATCCTTTCTTCGTCAGAAAAAAAGTTTCTCTCACTCAGATGAAGGGGTAGTTTTGAAAATAAAATTTCTTCTGTTATTTCTTTTGTTTTATTCCAGGCCTTTAGACTTCTTTTTCCACCACACGTTCAATTTTAAATAAATGTTATGTTGGGAATTAAGTCTTTCGATTTCACTGGGGTGACACTAAAAATTTTCATCACGAAGTCATCCCTTAATGTATTTCGTTTGCAATTGCTGCTCCCCTCAAGCCATACATATACAAACATATGCAAGCGCCTATCTCTCTCTCTCTCTCTCTCTCTCTCTCTCTATATATATATATATATATATATATATATATATATCTATCTATCTATCTATCTATCTATCTATCTATCTATCTAGCTGTATGTCTGTCTGTCCGTCAATACAGTTGTGCGTGTACGCATGTGTGCGTGTGTTTGTGTGTGTGCATATATATATGTGACTATTTAAAAAAAATTATCGTAGAAGTTTATATATAGATATATTTACAAATGCATATGTATAGATATTTACATACATACATATATATATATATATATATATATATATATATATATATATATACATATATACATGTTTGTGTGTGTATGTGTGTAAATACAAATGCATACACATATATGCTCATTTATATATCCATATATAGGAGTGGCTGTGTGGTAAGTAGTTTCCTTGCCAACCACAAGGTTCCGGGAGAGGTCAGATAAAAAACAAAGTCCGTATTTCGGTTATTATGATTTTGCTTCATATTATTCAATAGATTATTCAATAGATTTTGATTCGAAAGTTTGTGCTCCAATAAAATATTTCATAGAATATACTGACATGTTTGTTGCGTGACTGTTTACAATTACATAAATGTAAACAGATGCAAGTATGAACAGTATATCATTATTTCACTACCCATATATACAAGCATATATACATACAAATGTATGAGCATATATGAGTGTGTGAGTTAAAATACATATTCGTACATCGTGAAGGGACACAAACATAGATATACACAGATACATGTGTATAAACGTCTGGTTAGAACGAATAAAAGTATACACATATATTTATATGTATATGTATATGTATATGTATATGTATATGTATATATATATATATATATATATATATATATATATATTCCCCTTTTTTTGTTTTTCCTTTTTGTTCCCTCCTTTTTTTAATTCCTTGTTTTTTCTGTGTCCCTTTCTATAGAAGAGCGTCGGCTCGAAACGCAAACGACTTTTTCTATTCCTGAGCGTTATATTAATACATCTGTTTGTTTTGTACACCACCCGTCTCCGTCTTTTGTTTTTTTCTGTAAACTGTCCCTATATATATATATAATATATATATATATATATATATATATATATATATATATATATATATAATATATATATATATATAAAGTTAATCCAAAAAAGAAAACACAGAAAAAAAGAGAAAAAAACAGCAACGCAGGACGTGGAAAAATTAAAGTATTATTGACGCTCAGGAAAGAAGGGAAGGAGGGTTTAACGTTTCGAGCGGAGCTCTTCGTCGGAAACAAGGAGAAGGAAAGATCCCAAGGAGGGAAGACAGAGGAGACAATATTTGAGCTGGTGGTGCTTAAGAGGTCACATGCTTAAGAGGTCACATATATATATATATATATATATATATATGATTTTTTTGGGTAATGAGATAAAAAACCAAGTCTGTGTAGATATTAGAACATTAATAGATAGAAGGTCTTACAGCTGTTTCCAGGATGTTCATTAATTATATCCCTTCATCGGAGACGGTGTGAGAGGATGGTTAAGTCATAGTTAGTTTAGATGTGATACAAAATAGAGAGTGAGGTGGAGGAAAGAAAATAGATGCAAGATATGTAGGGATATTCATATATATAAATGTATATATATTTATATATACATGTATGCATTTATATATAATATATATATATATATTTATATATATATTTATATATATATATATATATATATATATATATATATATATATTATATATATATATATATATATATATATATATATATATATATATATATGTATATATATTCACATATATATACAAAACATAGATAGCCACTCATCACGGCGTGAACTTGTCTTGGATGAAGAATTCGGATAAAGATTCAACTTCATTTGAGCACAAGTAATTTTTTTCTATACTGAGTATACCTAACTCTTACCTGTTGACTGTGTATACACACACACACGCACAAACACATGTATGTATGTATATATATATATATATATATATATATATATATATGTATCTATGTATATACAAATATGTGTTTGTATTTATGTATATATGTATGTGCGTGTGCATATGCGTGTGTTTTGTGCGTACGTACTCTTTACTCTTTTACTTGTTTCAGTCAGTTGACTGCGGCCATGCTGGAGCACCGCCTTTAGTCGAGCAAATCGACCCCAGGACTTATTCTTTGTAAGCCCAGTACTTATTCTATCGGTCACTTTGCCGAACCGCTAAGTGACGGGGGCGTAAACACACCAGCATCGGTTGTCAAGCAATGCTAGGGGGACAAACACAGACACACAAACACACACAGAAACACACACATACATATATATATATATATATATACATATATACGACAGGCTTCTTTCAGTTTCCGTCTGCCAAATCCACTCACAAGGCATTGGTCGGCCCGGGGCTATTGAAGAAGACACTTGCCCAAGATGCCACGCAGTGGGACTGAACCCGGAACCATGTGGTTGGTTAGCAAGCTACTTACCACACAGCCACTCCTGCGCCTATGTGTTGCGAATGCATTAATGAATATTTTCTTCTAGCACTATAATCTACTACAGAAGGAATCTTAGATTACGACTAACACTGCGTAAATTAAATAGAATTAAATACATTGGACAGCTGGAAACAGCTGTCATTTGTTGAACTTAACCATGGTTGGAGACAATATATACAGTGTATGTGTGAGAGAAAGAGTGAAGTAGGAAGATTATTATGAATATTTACATACAAAGATACATGCATACATACGTACATATCTGTATATATATGTGTTATATATGTGTTATATATGTGTTTGTATATATATATATATATATATATATATATATAAATATATGTGTGTATATGTATATGTCAAAATGAAAATAGAGTAACATTTTGCAAATAAATGGCTTTATAGCTTGGCATGAATAATAATAAGTGTGTGCGTGTGCTTGAGATAGAGATGGATGATAGAAAGAGAGAGAGAGAGAGAGAGAGAGAGAGAGATAGATAGAGAGAGAGAGAGAGAGAGAGAGAGAGAGAGAGAGCGAGTATACGTGTGTGTGGTTTTGAAGCAGGTTTTCATGTGCGTGTGCAGGTAAACAATTGTGTTATATAAGAATATAGAATCAAATGCTAGTATGCGAGTATTTGATGTAATTTCATTACAAACGAATGTCTCCATAAGTTAGTCTAATCATGAAGCAAAAATGACCAGAAAACTAACAAACTAAGCAACCCCAAAACAGCGACAGTAATCAGAAATACCCGTGACAATTTAACTAATTTACCGAAGAGAAACTATAATGAACAATCCAAGTGAGCGTGTATCAATTGTCTTTGAGATACACGGAAATGTGATTCACTAAAGTTTTTAAAATGTCAGCAAACTATTACGCAAATCGCACCACACTGTTTTGGGAAAGGACGTATTTTGTAAGATATTTCCAGGAACCGGTTAAAAAAGACAAGATGGATTTCTAATAGTATCTATAAGTATATTATTCCGTCTTAATCTTTACTTGTTTCAGTTATTCGACTGCGGCTATGCTGGAGGAACGCCTTTTAGTCGAGCAAATCGACCCCGGGACTTATTTTTTGGAAGCCTAGTACTTATTCTATCGGTCTCTTTTGCCGAACCGCTAAGTTACGGGGACGTAAACACGCCAGCATCGGTTGTCAAGCGATGCTGGGGGACAAACACAGACACACAAGCACAAACACACACACGCATATATATACATATATACAACGGGCTTCTTTCAGTTTCCGTCTACCAAATCCACTCACAAGGCTTTGTTCGGCCCGAGGCTATAGCAGAAGACACTTGCCCAAGGTGCTACGCAGTGGGAATGAACCTGGAACCATGTGGTTGGTAAGCAAGCTACTTACCACACAGCCACTCCTGCGCCTATGTTTTCTTTTTTTTTTGCCTAGTTTACATTGTAATTTGCTAGACATTTTAAACTCCGTTCGAGCAGAACGGATATGGTTGTTCTTGTTATGGTTGTAAATTACAGCCACAACAACAACAACAATGGCAAAAACAGAAACAAAAACAACAATACTAACAACAACAACAGCAACAGTAACAAAGCAAGAACAACAACGAAGACGACGGCAAGGGGACAAGCAGTGACAACAACACCACCACCACCACCACAACAACAACTACAGCAACAACAACAACAAGAGATCACTTAATTTCCATGATATGCGATTGGTCAAAATATCTCGGCTGTTTGCCAAGATTTCTATATATTTTACCAACAATTTGTCTTATTGGATTGATTCAATTCATAAAGGATTTTCTTTTCACCATCAACACTTTAACAATGGCTCGCAGCTGTTTAGTATCAAAACATTCTCGATGTGCAGACCCAATTTAAACTAAAAAAAAACCTATGATGAGAAATCATCCAAATGTGACACACACGTTTACATTTGAATTTACGTTATGATTCTTTACTTTTATGATTCTTAATCAACATCATTTAACATCTATTTCTAGCAACTACAGCTGCGGCGTAGGTGATTCCTCTTTGGGTTACTAACATTCCTGACATAAGAAGCACAAGTTTTCTTAGTGAATATCGTGTCGTTGGCTTTGTTAAGTATTGTTTCACTGCTGACTGTGTTCAGGTGTTGGCTTCCCTATATAATAAAATATACAGATTACATTTTGGAAATTTCTTGCAACATAACATAACCGCATACACACACACGCACACACACACACACACACACACACACACACATACACACACATACACACACACATACACAGAAATGTTTATATAAACATTCGTACACATATGCACGCATATATATATATATATATAGGTGATAAATAAAAATATATGCATACATACAAACATATATGTACGTACCTACATCTACATGTATATATACATGCATATATAAATAATTATACGGGAGTACAGGACATCACAATAAGACGTAGAAACGGAAAAAAACAAAAAACAAAAAACAAGAAAACGAAAAACGAAAAACAAGAAAACGAAAAACAATTACAGGACGAGCTACACAAGGACAAAACCCCCGTCATCAGCTGTCGCCAGTGGAGTCAGGCATGTTTCGAAGGCATAGACAGAACACTAATCCAATAGGCCTTCCTGCGAGAGAATTAAAATAAAATTCCAAGCAGCGGGGCAAAATGAGTATGAACACAAACAATAAAACTGCAAAATTAAAATACGACGAACGAAAAAGCCTTTTCTTCTGGCAGAGACAAACAATAAAACTGCAAAAATAAAAATACAGTTAAAAAATACAATTAGTTAAAAAACGAGAAAATAAAAAGAATACGATACAAGAAATCAACCACACAGGGAGACGAACGAAAGAGCCTTTTGCTGGCGAAGACGAAAAGTATTGTATCAGCGCGTGGAGGCAGTCTTTTCAATAGTAAGAACCACGTGTAAAGGAATTTTGTTTTATAGGCAAAGAAGAAGGAAGGATGAGGGGGTCACGCGGCGAAGAGAGAGGAGGAGTGGGAGGGAGAGAGATTGAAGAGGTTAAAGCAAGGGGAGAGAGTTCCGCATCTTAAATATAATAATATAAAAAAAGGAACCAAGAAGTGGACCGAAACGACGAATCGGAACGAACCTGATGCGGGGCGCTGTCAGACAATAAGGTGATAAATAAAAATATATGCATACATACAAACACATATGTACGTACCTACATCTACATGTATATATACATGAATATATAAATAATTATACAGGAGTACAGGACATATATATATATATATACATATATATATATCTATATACATACATTCATATGTATATACATAGATTTATATATACCTACATGCAAACATACCTATGTACGAATATATAGGTATATCTTTATGAATGTATCTATCTATCTATCTATCTATCTATCTAATCTATCTATCTATTTATCTATTTGATTCTTTTCCTCTGTCTTCCCTTCTCGGGATCTTTCCCACTCCTATGCTTCCGACGAAGAGCTGCGCTCGAAACGTTAAACCCTCCTTCTTCCCTTCTTTCCTGAGCGTCCAATAATACTATATTTGTTCCACATCCTCGCGTGTGTTTCTCTTTTTGTGTTTTCTTGATTGGATTAACTATATATATATATATATATATATATATATATATATATATATATATATGTATATATAATATATGTATGTATATAGTTGTATGTAATAATATATATGTATGTATATATATCCTATATTCTACCAATACCACTATCAACACTTACCTCTACCTTGGATTTTCTTTACCTCTTGGATACTTACCATTGGCTGCACCTCTCTTTCGTGGATCAAAGTGACTTTGCATTGATGTGAAATCCTTAAAAAATATACCACGACGTCTACACATTTCTCACCTTGAACTTTCAACCTTGAACTTGTTCGCATAAACTGTCCCTTTGTTGTTTATTTTTTTATTTTCTCATATATTACCACTTTTTTTACATTCATTTCATGCTTTCCACATTTTCCTGCATTTTTTGTTCTCCTTTCCGTCTTTCTTCCCTCTCTGGATGTCCATACTCTGTTTCCTCGGCTGCACCCCCCCTTCTTTTTTGCTCCCCCCTCTCTCTGCTCCCTTCTTTCTTTCCCTTTTCCGTTTGCCCCGTCTTTTCTGCCCCTATCGCTTACTTATCTAGTTTTTTCATACGATTATTATTTTTTTGTTTTTTTGAACGATTGTTTTTTCTCCTTTCTTTCTATTTTTCATACGATAATTTTTTGTTTTTTTTTTTGTTTTTTTGTGTTTTTTCGAACGTTTGTTTTTTTTTTCCGCTATCCCATCATGCCGGATCCTAGGTCCTACCTCCTCACCCTCCATCACCCGTTTGAAGGATCATCTCCGTTCGCTTCCTGTATATTGCCTTCAGCCGTCCGTTAACTCTCTCTACTTCTTTTTAAAAAAAACCCGCTTCTCTAGCCATGTCTCTTTCCTAAGCCGCTGCCTACATCACCGACTCATCCCTAAAGTTTCCGTCTCCACTTCCACCCTGCTCTCCACTCGGATTCTTCTTCCATCTTACGCTTTGCGGGCCACCATTCGCTCCAATCTCTCTAAACTACATGCCATCAACCGCCTTCTTCCTCCTGCTTTCTCCACCTTCTTCTCCTCTCTGCCGCCTCTCTATGCTCCAAACACGCTACGCTTCATTATCCATTTGTCAGCGTGCATTGGAGCGGTTCAACTTCTCCAGGCGCCAACGCCGCCTCAACATCTCCCCGGCTGAGCTCTTGGCTCTTCGTTCCCTCCAACGGCGCGCTGACTTTATCATCAAACCGGCTGACAAGGGTGGAGCTGTAGTGGTGTGGCGCGCGGACCTCTATAGGGCCGAGGCTTTCCGCCAACTCAATGACACCTCCTTCTATTCCCCTCTGCCCTCTAACCCCACACGTAGCTACCAACAGACGGTATCCTCTACTGTCCGCGTCCTCATCTCGTTCTCCCGTCTCCCCCGCACCGCATCCAACATAATTGTGCGAACCCCACGTACCCCCACCATTTACTTCCTTCCCAAAATCCACAAACCCAACAACCCTGGCCGCCCCATCGTCTCCGCCTGTAACTGCCCCACGGAGCTCATCTCTAAATACCTCGACCGTGTCCTTGCCCCCCTAGTGGCATCTCTTCCCTCCCACATCCACGATACCAACCATGCTCTCCGGCTTTTCAACTCTTTCTCCTTTCCTCCCGGCTCCTCCAAAATCCTTTTTACTAGGGACATCCAAAGCCTCTATACTGTTATTCATCACCACGAAGGACTGCAGGCCCTTCGACACTTTCTTGACCTCCGCTCTAACCCTGTACCTGACACCTCCGCACTCATTCGTCTGGCCGAACTTGTCCTTACTCTGAACTGCTTCTCGTTCGTGGGCGAGTTCTACCATCAGGTCTCGGGAGTGGCCATGGGAACGCGAATGGGCCCCAACTATGCGAACATGTTCGTTGGCTATGTTGAGGCCCAAATATTCTCTAATTTCACTGGTCCCACTCCTGAACTATATGGTCGTTACATTGACGACATTATCGGTGCCACCTCACTCTCCCGTGAACATCTAGATTCCTTCCTCTCTTTCGTCCAATCTTTCCATCCAGCCCTCCACTTCACTTCCACTATCTCCAACACCTCTGTCTCCTTCCTCGACATTTCGGTTAGCATTCTTCACTCCACTCTTACCACCTCCACGACCCTACGTCTCCAACGCACCATTCTTCGAGCTTTCCGTCATCTCCAGTCCGACCCGTCCACTTCACACCTCTTCCCTAACCGACCCCTCCCCTCTTTCAAACGAGCCCACAAACTTCGAGACCTTTTGGTCCATAGCTCCTTCCCTGACCCTACCTCCCAACCCGGCTCGTTCCCCTGCTCCCGCCCACGTTGCCGCACTTGCCCTTACCTCTCCAACACCACCCGCCTCATTCTTCACTCCACTCTTACCACCTCCATTCACTACAAACACACAGACTCACACTCATACCTCAACTTCTCTTCCTCCCACCCAGAACACACCAAGCTTTCCATCCCCTATTCCCAATTCCTCCGTCTACGTAGGCTCTGTAGTGACGACCATGACTTTGGACTCAGTCTCAACGTATGGCTCACCACTTCACCCTACGTGGATACCCTCACCACTATCCACACCGCCCTTGCCAGAGCACGGTCCGTGGACCGTGTATCTGCTCTCTCTCCCCGATCCGCCCTGTAGTCTCCCGCCTCCCTTTTCCCCTCACTTACCACCCCACGACCCTACGTTCCAACGCACCATTCTTCGAGCTTTCCGTCATCTCCAGTCCGACCCGTCCACTTCACACCTCTTCTCTAACCGACCCCTCCCCTCTTTCAAACGAGCCCACAAACTTCGAGACCTTTTGGTCCATAGCTCCTTCCCTGACCCTACCTCCCAACCCGGCTCGTTCCCCTGCTCCCGCCCACGTTGCCGCACTTGCCCTTACCTCTCCAACACCACCCGCCTCACTAGCACCCACCATTGACCCTATCCCATCATCCACTCCTTCACCTGCACCTCCAGCAATATTATCTATTGTGTCTCTTGCTCTCTCTGCCATTCCTTGTACATCAGACAAACGGGACGCTGCTTGGCTGACCGGTTCGCGGAACACCTTCGTGACATCCACCTTGCGAACGACACACCGGTCTCACGCCATTTCCGCTCCACCGGTCACTCCTTGCAACACCAATCTCTGTTCGGTTTGTCCTTACACAGAGGCCATCCGGATTCCCGTTTGCGCCGTGAACAGGAATTAATCTTCTCTCTTCGCTCTTATACGCCATTTGGCCTCAACTCTCCCCCCCTCCTCATCTAAACCCCCCGCTCCCCCTCCTCACATATCCTTCCCCCCGACCCCTACTTCTTCAGTCCTTCATCCTTTCACCCCTACTCCTCCCTTCTTCCCTTCTTCCCTATTTCTCTCCCTCCCTCCTTCCCTCTTCCCCTTCCCTCTGCTCCCTCACTCACCTTCTCTCTCCTCCCCCTCTCCCTCTTTCCTCTCCTCCCCCCCCCTCCTCCTCCCCTTCCGTCTCCCCTCCTCTCTCTCCCCCCCTCCTCTCCTCTCTCTTCCATTCCTTCCCCTCTTCTTCCCCTCCCCTCTTCTCCTCACTACACCACACGACTTTACACATCACATCATATATGATGTGCCATACTAATACATACACCAACCCCATACATACGCACGTCCAGACCTATCCTACGCACTAATACTCTCTCATACACACACACACACACACACACACCCTTATACATACTAATACATACTAATACATACACCAACCCTATACATACACACGTCCAGACCCCTCCTACGCACTAATAGCTGGTCATTCAACCCTATTATCAACCCTATTATCTCCCCTTATTTCGCTCTCGCGTCTCATGTTTGATCTTTGACCTCTGGCCGAAATCAGATCGCCATGTCGATTCGTTAGTTACTGCACGCATTTTTTCTCTCCTTCTTCTGTGTTTTTTTTCTCTCGTGTATCTTTCTGTTGAAGAGCGTAGGCTCGAAACGTTAAAGACTTGTTTATTTTATATTTCCTGAGCGCCATACTAATACAATTGTTTGTTTGTTTTCCACCTGCCTTCGTCTTTTGTCTATTTTCATAAAGCTTCCCGTTATTATATATATATATATATATATATAATATATATATATATATATATATATATATATATATATGGGGGGGTGGTGTATGTATATATATATGCAAGAATATCTACGTAATATGATTATGTATATAAGTTAAGACGTACGTATATATGATATATTTCTACAAATGACGTGTTTAGAAAATCTCTCACACAGGCGCATGCACACACACATACGCACAAACGCACATACATACATGCATACATATATGTGTCTGTGTGTATATATATGCATTATGATCACACATCCATGTAGCATTTTATATTCCCTAAGGGAAAGAAGTTGTGAATGTCCCCTAAAACACTTCAATAAATGTCATGATTGTTACGATTTATGACTGGATTGAAAGGGAGGTCACCTCGTTCTCTCTTTGCTCAGGTGTTCATCAGTTTTTATATACAAACACGTCATACACACATGAATATATGTATATATATATATGAATAGTTACGTGTCTGTATACAGTGTATATGAACATATATATATGTGTGTGTATATATATATATGTGAGTACATATATATATTCAAATATATGACTCTCTTCTCTCTCTCTCTCTCTCTCCATATATGTATATATATATATATATTCATACGTATAAACACATGTATATAGATCATAGTCATAGTTGTCATTTTGCTTGGTCAAAAATTTTCTTTTGGATTTATATATTGTTCTGTGATGGTGGAACAAGGCTTCCATCGAAACCAAAAGCAGCGAAAGCCTTTCATTTATACAACTATGTATCTGTCGACTTATCCCACTATTTGTATGTATGCATGCATGCATGCATGTATGTATGTATGTATGTATTTATGTATGTACGTATCTATGTTGATATGCATGTATGCATGTATGAATGTACTCAGTTATCTAAAACTATGTGTATGCATACATATATATATGTATGTACATGTGTGTGCGAATGTGTTTACATACATACATACATATACGTACGTACATACACACAAATACACACATACACGCACACACACACACACACACACACACACACACACACATATATATATATATATATATATAAACTTATGTGATGTGTGTGTCTGTGTCTGTTTATGTGTGTGCGAGGGCTTTTGTATGCGTTGCGTGCGTGTATCTATATGAGCGTGTGTTTAACCTATGTTTAACAAATCGATAGGCAATATATATATATATATATTATATATATATATTATATATATAATATATATATATATATATATGTATATATATATATATATATATATATATATTATATATATAATATATATGTATGAATGTATGTATGATGTATGTAGCTGGAGTAGAATTATAGAAATTGAATTTGAATATGTACCTGGATTATTTAAGATGATTTATTTAAATACACATTACCGGTTTCAATATGTCTTGTTTTTCAATGTAATGAAAAAACCCACTAGATTACGAGCAATAAAAAATGTGTGTATTAAAAATAGAAGCCAAGACTTAATAGCCGCTAACATCGCATCAAAAGGCTACATTCACTAACACGTAAATCACCAATCCTTTATAAATATTGTTGTTTACACTCTCACACCCACACACCTACAAACACAACTGAATTCATACATAGATATAGATATATATTTCCTGCTGTGCACGTATAACCAAGCCATACATTCCCTTGGAATTTGCTATTCTACCTAACCCAGTAAACACATATTTGTCTTCTATTTGACTTCTGATTCAATCTATTGCATTACTGCGCTTCGACCTTATGTATGGATATAACGCGTGGTTGTTGATCATATGGTTACAGGAACTCAGACAGCCTTAACGTTTGCTAAATTTGGTCTCATGCTGATGCATCATCCTAATAAGTGATAGCTACTGAGTTCTAACTAAATAACATGGTTAAGTTCTTGACTATTTGCAACCGATCGAAACCTATCTAACTTCAATGCTGGCTTCTCCAAGCCAAAATCTCTCCTTGAAAAGAATCGAATTTTTAAAGACCGGGAGTGAGGAGAGTGTGAGTATGTTTGCGTTTGTGTGTGTGTATGTGAGTGCGTGTGTGTATGTGTCTATCTATGTGTGTGCGCGGGCTTGTGTGTGCGTTGCGTGCGTGTATCTATATGAGCGTGCTTGTTCTATGTCTAACAAATCGATAGGGAATAGTTACATGTCGGTTTGGTTGCTGAGTAATCCAAACATTCGATAATCTGAATTACCTACTCATCGAATTACTCTTTGAGCGGCTGAGTATTCCACAGCCAAGTGTACTCTTGCAGTATTTTCGTTATAGAAATGCCCTGATATTTTGCGTGAGAAGAGTTGTCCTTTGAAATTATAGATTTTGTCTATGCGGCAGATTTCCCAAGGGTTTCCGCCAGCCCAATATTACACACAAAACTTGGTGCAGACTGAGCCTTTTGTAAAAGACATTTCTACAAAATGCCATAGAAGGAATACACACTAAAATTAAGGCTACATAGAGTGGCGTGCTGGCAGAATCATTAATACACCGGGTGAAATATTTAGCGGCATTTCGTATGTCGCTACGTTCAGAGTTCAAACTCCGCCGAGGTTCGTTTTACCTTTCATTCTTTCGAGTTCAATAAAATAAGTACCAGTTGTGTACTGAAGTCGAGTTAATCAACTAGCCCTTCTGAAATTGCTGGCCTTTTGCCAAAAATTTTTAATTAATATTAAGTCTAAGTAAATTGAAAACTGCCTTCGAAATATTGCATAAAACCACAAGCACAAATATAAGGAGGTACACATCTCTTCATCGTATAAACACAGAATTGGAAGACCAAAACTTGGTTCTTCATTCTAAAGCTAATTACCTTGAATTTCGGACTGATTTACTAAATTCCTTCACCATTACAACAAATGCTATTCATCCGGTATACTGAATTATTCCTAACACTCTTTTTACCATTTCTATAATTACTTCTCCTCTTCTCTAGTAAAAAAGCTATTTATCTCACTCACACGCATCTCTTCATCCTACTAGCACTTAACACTTAATCCATTACCACTTAGGCTATTCCTAGAATAAAATCATGGAACAATCCCTTTCTTTTTTTCTACGTTTTTGATTCTCTCTCTCACCTCTCTTTCTCTCTTGAAAGAATTCTATGAAGAAGAGTATTCTTATATTTCCAGGGAACAGTCAACCTGAGCTACGTGAAATGTTAGTCTGCGTTTCTTAGTTTTGACCTCAGCAGACGAATTATACTTGGGAAGCCACTGGATGGCTCACCTGTAAGATGTAGCTGCCAAATTTTCAAATCGTAGGAACCGTCTCAGCAAAAGAAACAAGGCGGCGAGTTGGCAGAATCGTTAGCACGCCGGGCGAAATGCGTAGCCGTATTTCGTCTGCCGTTACGTTCTGTGAGTTCAAATTCCGCCGAGGTCGACTTTGCCTTTCATGCTTTCGGGGTCGATTAAATAAGTACCAGTTACGCACTGGAGTCGATGTAATCGACTTAATCCGTGTGTCTCTCCTTGTTTGTCCCCTCTGTGTTTAGCCCCCTTGTGGGTAGTAAAGAAATAGGTACTGAGTTCACAGGAAGTAAAATAGTCACAGTTAGAGAATGCATTTGATCATAAGTTCACACATTTACAATACATTTGATCATAGGTTTGCTATCCTGGAATTAAACAACAACTAAACTAGCATCTTATTCTATCTATCCCTGAAAAATGAAATGAAAAGACAATTTTAAATAGGATTTCTATTCAACTTAAACGAAAGCAACTAAATACCACATGAGATTTGGTTCCCGGCTTATTGTTCTTTTTTCTTAAGACTATTTATCGGCTTCCGTGCTCTCAAACAGTGGGTGTGTGATTGATAGTCACTAACCTCCAACTTGAATATTTGTAGATTAATGTATGGAAAACACAAGCAGAAAAGGAAAGGTTTTATTGTAATACAGAATCACTCCTACAGCCACTCAAAGTCCATGATACTATTATAAACCGTCCGCTGTGTTCATAACCATCTGAAGTTCAGATGGTTTTTGTTCATATTCTGAACAAATACTAATGTGTACTCGATATAGAGACTGTAGATAATTTCCTATAATTACATCGATCGTTGAATAAGACCACAGTTAATTACCACACCAGTGTGTGAACGATTGCTCGCGTGCATGCGTGCGTGCGATACTGTAGCGCCAGTATTTAGACACGTTTCGTATTTGCGTAGACTTGTAACGGTTTCCAACGACTGACTGCGAAGACACGTATAACCAAGGAAGGATTAGCAAAACATACATTTAGTTTTTGCACTGTAGTAATTAACAGTAATTTAAATAAATAAATAGATAGATAAATAAATAAATAAAAAAGGCAAGATTAGAAATAAATTAATAATTATATGGTGTAAGAAGACAATGATTATCAATATCGCTACAATTACTTTTGATTTATACCGCTAAAATATTTCCTTTCTATTTCTTCCTCGTAATTCAAAACTTGTTTCTTTTCTTCTCATTTGTTTTTCTTTTTCGTCGGGTTATCTGCTTTAGTGTATGTGTATGCATGTGTGTATATATATGTACGATTATGTATGAGTCTGTATGCGCTTTCATACGTGTCTATATGTCTGGTGTATACATACACACATATGCTCTCTCTCTCTCTCGCTCTCTCTCTCACACACATACGTACATGAGCACATAAATATACATAAATACCTAAACATATATACACACACATATATATATTACATAAACACTCATATATAGAATAAACATATATGTATGTGTATATATATACATATACATATATATATATATACATATATACATACATATACATATATATATATATACATGTATGCATACATACATATATACATACATACAACACACACTATATATATATATACATGCATACCATCCATATTACATAAACACGCATATAAAATGTATATAAATATGTATATATATATGAATGTATATATATATATATATATATATATATATATATATATATATATATATATATGGTATGTATTACGATAATGATAGGAAGAGATGGGGACAGAGGTGTGAGGTGAGATAAGATATCAAAGAGACAGAAAAGTGTTCAGCCAGTAGCGATTACGAGCAGACAACCCATTCAAGTCTTATAATTATTACTATTACTATAATTACATGGTGAACGTTGATGGCACACCGATAAAATAACTAAGAGAGGAAAATATATATTAAAAAAATTACCCAAAAACAAATAAACATCACTCAACAAAAAGTATTTTTACCAAAAGATTTTAAAAAATTATGATTGGTCTTTATTCTACAATTCTTTATTTTACTACAATAGTCCGCCGGGGATACTACTACTACTACTACTACTACTACTACTACTACTACTACTACTAACTACTACTACTACTACTACTACTACTACTACCACCACCGCTATGTCTACTACTACTACTACACTACTACTACTACTACTACTACTACTGCTGCTACTACTTCTATGACCACATTACCGCAAACATCAACATCACCACTGCAAGCCTATAATGCTACTACCATCCACAACTTTAATAATAACAATAAAAAAATATAAGAAAAACAGCAACAAAAACAATAATAACAACAACAACAACAATAATAATAACAATAATAATAATAATAATAATAATAATAATAATAACAATAATAATAATAATAATAATAATAATAATAATAATAATAATAACAATAATAATAATAATAATAATAACAATAATAACAATAATAATAATAATAATAATAATAATAATAATAATAACAATAATAATAATAATAATAATTGCTTCAATAATAGCAAAAACTACTTGTATAAAATTCTGTTTCTGTTAAAAATGAAGTAAAAAAAGTGATTGGCTTTTTGCCTAAGTAATGAAACAATAATAACAGGAAATTATAAGAGCCATAAAAGCAGCAGTAGTAGTAGTAGCAGCAGCAGCAGCAGCAGCAACAACAACAACGATAATATCTACAAGAATGATAACAGCACCAAAACGATCAACAACAATAATAGAAACAACAACAACAACAACAACAACAACAACACTAGCAACAATAACAATAGCAACAACGATAAGACAGCAATGACTAAATTGCAACAACAACAACAACAACGGGAACAAGATTCAAAGGAAATAAATCCAACAAAACAACACCACCACCAACAACAACAACAATAACAACTGCTGCTGCTGCTGCAAAGAAAAACGTAAGGTATGGGAAGACGACGACGTGATGATATAAGTTAGCTCAGGTAAATGATCAAGGTGGTAATTATCAACGCCATCCATATAACCACCACCACCAAAACCACTACTACTACTACTACTACTACTACTACTACTACTACTACTACTACTACTGCTGCTGCTGCTGCTACTACTACTACTACTACTACTACTACTGCTGCTGCTATTACTACTACTACGTCTACTACTACAACTACTACTTCTAATACTACTGCTACTGCTGCTGCCGCTACTACTACTACTACTACTACTAATACTACTACTACTACTACTACTACTATAACTATTACTACTGCTGCTGCTGCCACTACTATTACTACTGCTGCTGCTGCCACTACTACTACTACTACTACTACTACTACTACTACACTACTACTACTACTAGAAGACGAAAGGATTTAAAAAAAAGAGAGAATGGTGGTCATGTTAGAGGTCGAAGTGATATTTACCTGTGTTCAAATTCTCTCTCCGTTTTCTTTGCATTCAGCAGTCCTGGAGATCGATAAAATATCAATCAAGCGAACGAAACGTCGAAAGAAACGTCTAAACGTTTCTTCGCAAACCCCTGGCCGTTTTCTGGCATTATATATCATTCTGTTAACATATATTTTCCACAGTGTGTAAATATGTAGACGGTGATGATGATGATGATGATGATGATGATGATGATGATGATGGCGACGATGATGACGACGATGACGACGATAATGGTGCTGGTGGTGGTGGTGATAACATAATAATAATATTTGCCCTTGATTTATGCACAAGGCCAGCGATTATGGAGGGAGGCGGTTACTCAATACCATCGATCCACTCCTCTGCTGGTATTTCTTTCTATCAACCCAAGAGAGATGAAAGGTGAAGTTGACCTCGATGGTATTTGAACTCACAACACCAGCAACCGGAAGAAATATCGTAAGGTAATTTTGCCCGACGCTGTAATTATTCCTTGTCTCCCCACTGGATGTGGAACGCTATAAAAATTTGGAACCAAAACTGTAATAAAACGTAAACAATAAATATATAAAATTAATAAATAAAGAAGCTTATTGTATGTATTATATGTATGTAAGAAGAGTTGGCGATGTGGAACAAAGAAAACTGCACTGAAAGGACATCTGAATACAATTTGAAGAAATCGATACAACCCCAGCTGAAACAAGTGATGATTATGCAACACATTACATGTGGTTTGTGCATACAAGATATGTGGCTTAAATAATATACATACTTACGATAACGAGGAACTACTGAACTTCGGAACAATTAAAAGAGAATGAAAATGCTGAACATCAACGAAGTAAAGCAAAACAATCGTTGCACTACAAAACGAAAATGTCTACCGTTTTATTACAGAAATAGAAAAGTAGAATTCAATAATAAAACGATTAAAATGGCTACCAACTACAAATAAATTTAATATCAATGTAAAAATGAAGTCCTTCTGGAAGGAAAATATATGCCTTAAGAAAATCATATAAAGAAAAGTAAGATAAGGCAGTCCGATAAACGTGAAGTCTATCTCTGGGAAAACAAGGTTATTTGTATCAATTAAAAAACAATTTTGGACAATAATCTCTCCACTCTGACCCCACAACAGAGAAAAACAAAATCTAACAATGTGCAACACAAAAAATTTTAATTATGTTAGAGCGAATATGGGAAACAATTATTCAGTACAATAAAAATCAATGATTCAGGTGGTAATATATATATATTTACACACACAGACGAAGTTTTTTTAGGGAAGAGATCACGGTTTCAAAGTGACGAAAAGATCTTGACACAAACTAAATTTAAATGTTGAAGTGAAGCTAACGGTTTTTGTGAGTACTTAAATGGCTTACAAACGTCTTCCACGCTGCAATTGCTTATGTATATATATATATATATATACTAGAAAGGCCTCTAACATAATACTTAATTTTACTTAATTTTACTTAATTTATTTTATTACCCTTTTTACTATGTCTAGATAATATATATATATAATATATATATATATGTGGTGTGTGTGTGTGGGGTGTACGTGCGTGTACGTATGTATATATAGGTATATATATATGTATATATATATGTATATATGTATATATCTATATCTATATCTATCTATCTATCTATCTATCTATCTATCAATCTATCTATCTATCTATCTATCTATCTATCTATCTATCTATCTATCTATCTATACATACATACATATATATAACTATTGCTTAACCATTTTCTCGCACCGTCTCCGATGAAGGGATATATAAAATATCCAGGAAACAGCTGTAAGACTTCTTTATAAATGTTCTCAAAACTTTAACACCTTGGATTTTTATCTCATTCTGTTAATTTTATATATATATATATATGTGCGTGTGTGTGTGTCTGTGTCTGTGTGTTTGTGTGTGTGTGGTGTGTGTGTGTGTGCATAAAAATGCAAGCATGACACAATACAGTCAACAAGGAACTTAACACCACATTCCAAAGAAGCAGCATCTGCTGAAGTACCTGGGTATTATGCGTGAGTTTGCACCTGCAGCATTCAATGAATTAGTAAGCATACCAAATCAACAAGTGGATTGTCGGTGGAGAAAAAATATATTCTCAAAAACAAAAATACCAGAAACCCACAAATCGCTAAGCCTGTGATGCGTTTACTAAGAACATACGAAATCTTATTTATCCACAGCATAAATATTGGGTTGTCCGGAAAGTTCGTACCAATTTATAGTAGCTTATCTTTCGACTTATTTTAGAACATGTTTGAGTCTATAAAAGAGGTTTTGACTACACCTTCATTTAGAGTACAGTTTAAGCTATCTTTTCGTGGAAGAAGGTTTATGCTCCTATAACCTGTGTTAATTCTGTAACCCTTTAAAATGGAAGATAAGAATTCATTTCGGCGCTTGATGCTTTGGGAACCAGACAAAAATTGCTGTAGCTCGGCTGGGATGTGTTACCCCACACTCCATATTCACCACATATTGCTCCTTCGGATTTCCACTTATTCAGGTCTCTGCAGCATAGTCTTAATGGTAAAAATTTCAATTCCTTGGATGACGTAAAAAGATACCTTGATGAATTCTTTGCCATGACACCACCTCAATTCTGGGAAGGGAGTATTTTTAAGTTAAAGGAAAGATGGAAACGCATTGTGCAACAAAATGGATCATATTTGGTTGATTAAAAATTTAATGGCAAGTATTTATTGACCTTTTTCTTTCCATTAAAAATCCGGACAACCCAATACTTAGAAAGAGGCTGATTAGTCTCCTGATAATAAGTAAGTTTGCCAGTGGAACGAGTAGGTCTCCGAAAAAGATATATAGCAGTCACAGGTAAGTGGAGTTCTTTATGAAAACAGCAAAGAGTGGAGAAACGAGTTTAGTGTAACGAGTTCCTAATAGAAAAACGAGTTTAGTTTAGTTTTCCTTATAGAAGAGCATTTCGTATTATAACACTTTCGGATACTGGAAACACTCTACGTAAACAAGGCAGCTCCACTGTTTCCACTGCTAATATGGTACATCAATGCTAGCATGATATAATGCTAACATGGTAAAGTGTAAAACAATCAGAACGCTATAATGCAGTGAGAAAGATAATTAAAATCGACTCTGTATCTACGGAAAGAGAGTCTTCCAAGAAATATCATTATCTCCTCTACAGCTCTGCTCAGGTCTGACTCCATTCACAAATTTATAAATAAAATCACTCTTGTTTACTGATGCTTTGTATAATAACTTTAAAAGAAGGATTATTAAATAAGTCATTCTCCGTCAGTTTCGGTAGTGCGTATTTATTTATTCGATCAACTGAAGCACCTGCTTCTTGGATTAGCGTCTAGGTGGCTGAACTTTCTGTAACACGTCTTAATCTCTGGTGAAATCAGTGTGATGTAGTTAGATAAGACTGGATCTTCAAATTACAGGTACAATTTACCTGGTAGAGTTTTCGTCTACTCAGTTTCACCTACAATACTTAAGTCCGATGTTATAGCGAAAGACAATTATCATAATTAACCTGAATTGGGGTCGAGTGCAGGATCCCGTAATTGTGAGGCGTATCATTCGGAAATATTGCGTCCTGAGATTAGAGATGCAAATCTTCATATATAAAAGTGAGGTTGTGTGCTGTCTGTCTCCTACGATTTAGATTCCTAACTACTTCCACATTTTGTGGTGCAGTTTAACCAAAACCGGGTATCGTATAGTTGTGATTCATATCGAGCCTTTCTGGGTATTAGCGCGCGTCTACGAGGAGGCTACGATTTTAAAAATAATTTACCATTAATTTTTTCCATTTTTAATGTATTTTTGGCATATATAAGGGAAGTAACTCTCTAAAAATTTATTATTAAATCTCAGAACGTAAAAAGCTAGAGTAACACTCCCCCTTTGTGGTTAACCATATTGAGATGGCTATTATACTTTACATCTCTAAAAATGCTTATATAGTTATTTCCCTTACAAACCCGAGCAACGCCGGGCCATACTGCTAGTCCAACATAAAAATTGTCCAACCAAACAATTACGAACAAGATACTAATAAAAGGAGGCGAATTTACTGAGACTGGGGACATTAAATTAGAAATAGGTAAGGGAATCATAGAATTTATAACAAACACGCATGGAAACATTTCGGAATGGATGAAACTAATAAACCTTTCTATTAACGTAAATTTTTTTTTTTTTTGGGGGGGGGATTATCGATTATATCGACCTCAGTATTTCACTGGTACTGAATTTATCGATCCTGAAAAGATGAAAGGCAAAGTCGACCTCGGCGGAATTTGAACTCAGAACGTGAAGACGGACGAAATGCTGTTAAGCATTTCATCCGTTGTGCTAAATATTTTGCCAGCTCGCCGCCTTTTAGATGAATAAAACTAATAATGAAATATGGAAGAGAAAATAACAGTATATTACAAATTAAAAAGAACAGGCGCAGGAGTGGCTGTGTGGTAAGTAGCTTGCTAACTAACCACATGGTTCTGGGTTCAGTCCCACTGCGTGGCATCTTGGGCAAGTGTCTTCTGCTATAGCCCCGGGCCGACCAATGCCTTGTGAGTGGATTTGGTAGACGGAAACTGAAAGAAGCCTGTCGTATATATGTATATATATATATATATATATATAAGTGTGTGTGTATATGTTTGTGTGTCTGTGTTTGTCCCCCTAGCATTGCTTGACAACCGATGCTAGTGTGTTTACGTCCCCGTTACTTAGCGGTTCGGCAAAAGAGACCGATAGAATAACTACTGGGCTTACAAAGAATAAGTCCCAGGGTCGATTTGCTCGACTAAAGGTGGTGCTCCAGCATGGCCGCAGTCAAATGACTGAAACAAGTAAAAGAGTAAAAGAGAGAGAGAGTAAGCTGTAGAAGCACACGGCTTGATTTTGTTAATTGTTTTAAGTACCTAGGTAGTCGTATACATAAACATCCTCTCGAATCTGTCAGGCTTGAAGAGGGAAAACATGGACTGTGTGATACATAGCGGGCGATAAGGATTTAGCATCAATCAGTTGTCATTCCTTTTCAGCTGACTAGATTGGATCATCGTGAAATGATAGTAGTTTGGTCAAAGACAACACTCCACTCTTCCTAGGAATCGAACCCACGAACTAATGAACGCCAACCAAACACTCTAACAATTAGGAGACGTGTTTTCCGTACAGTTTACAATAATACTATTAAAAAGTGAACAGACTAATAAGATAATATGCCGCTGCAGTTAGAAATTACATTATCATGTAACACTGATAACCTTTTACAAGATATATACTGTTTGCACTCACGGTATGTTTTGATTAAAGCTTTGGTTCATATCTTTCTGTGGGATATTTTTTTTATGCAACACTACGTTTAGGTATACGATTTCAAAATGAATATCAAGAAACGTTAAACCATGGACTGTATGTTAGCATATCAGCGCTCAAAAATCATACACACAGAATTTAGTATAAATTTTATCATAGGTGTTGGTTTACTAATCTCAGTATAACTTTTAATATAGCCAACAGAAATCCAGATAAGGAACAATATATTGACGAAGCCCTGTCAATTTATGGCGAGAGAAATTCTTGAAATACTGATATAGATTCATTGAATTCGGAAGTAGAAAAACAACTCAAAATATGATATAATATAATAGGATAATAATAGAAGCCATCTTTGATTTAAAAAAACAGAAAAGGAAAAATTAAATTTGTGAAGATGTGGCAGCTGAAACTTTACAACTGCAACAATTTCATATAATACGTTATGACGTCATGACCAGCTGAAAAGTTGTACAAAACAACATGCACGACCAACGGTTAGTTACATTCAAAGCACGAAGTTCCAGATAAATTCGGAATGTGAAAGAGTAAACATTACGTAGAGATTTAAACATGTTCGAAAACACGTCTCTCATATCATGCATATTATTGAACAGTGTACACATTAAATAACACATTTTTAACACACGCACACACACGCACACACACACACACACACACACACACACAAACACACACACACACACACATACACACACACACACATATACACACAAACACGCACACACACACACACACAAACACACACACACAAACACACACACACACAACACACACAAACACACATAACACACACACACACACAAACACACACACACACACACACAAACACATACACACACACCCACACGCACACACACATGCACACATGCGTACGTGTGTAAGTACAATCAAGAAAACAAAATAAAACTTGAACAAAAAACGGATTCTAAAGCACTTAAATAGCATTCCAAAATATTTTCAATAATTTCAATATTAGATCAACAAATTAATACACATTCAGTTTCATGCATAAATACAGGCACACATAAAAAAAACATACGCGCAGACATATATACACTCATATAAACCCACAAATATATATGCATACACACACAAATTCTTATCTGCATGAATGACTGGTGAAAACTACAACAGGCTCTCTGTGTCTGAAGAAAAGCAAATAGTTAAGTGGGCTCTAATATACTTAATGTAGAGATTCAAAAACCGCTTTTAATTAAAATTTCACCCCATAATGACCAGATAAAAGTACTCTTTATCTTAATGGTTAAATCTGGTCGAGTAAGACAAAGCTACTGCCTCAGAATTTGAGTTAATTAAAAGTAATTATACGTAGAATACAGTGGAGATTAGATCTGATCTGTGGCATAGATGTCTGGAAATTTACTTAGAAAGAACATACGGAATATGGATAAAATTAGCGATGGAACCCAATAAATAATAGACAAAAATTTCTCTGAGAAATCTGAAGAAAATTTCGACCGTATTTCAAGTTTGCGTGGACATCAATATAGGCCAGTGGTCCGCAGCTTTTTTTCACTTGCGGTACACATATATTCTTTTAAAAATTCGGCGGCACACCTGAATTAAAAATATAAAATAAAAGTATAGGGAAAAAAAAAAATTGTATTCCGGGTACACTGCGGCACACCAAGCGTCGTCTCGTGGCACACCAGTGTGCTGCGGTATACCGATTGCGGAGCACTGGTATAGGCAGAGACACTGATCTCTTTTGGCACTAACATGTTTCTAAGAATACCATCGGAGTTCAGCTGTGATAATTCATGTAGCTATACTTGCTCTTCAACATAAGAGAGTCTAATAGGATTGCGGACAATGAGCCTGTCCTCTTTGGCGCTATTTAGCTGAATCCCCAGAATGGAGACAAAATGCTTTGTGCTATTTTTTCAGTCTCTTTGTGTTATAAGTTCATTCAAATTCCATGAAAGTTAACTTTGTGTATCATCCCTTTCATGGCTGATAAAATAATGCCCCAGTTCAGAGCAACAAGTTTGTTGTAATCATTGGCGTTAGACCAGATGTCTAGAAGTATTTGTTTCGGGGTTTGCGTTCTGAGTTCTTGAATCGGACGCAGGACTTGAAGATTTTATCCACCAACCGATTTAGCTTCCCTATATGTATCTTGGAAGCCTTTAGTGGAGCAAACATTAGAACTAGGAGTTTTCTTTGATGATGATGATCTGAAAAAGAATGGTCCTAAAGAATTACGTTCCTGCATTTGTTAAATGTCTTTTATTGTGAACGTATTTAGCCTTACGTAGTAATGGTAGATTAGTCAGAAATTTAGAGATGTTCGTTGATAATTTTGTTGTTTAGTTATGATATGCGATGCAATTCCCTCGCGATTTTTAATTTCTAGAGGAAAGAAAATACTATCTGCACTTGGTGACATTTATAGATAATTAGAAAAGACCTTGAGAGAATTAGCAGGGTATTATTTTTTTCCTTCGCCAGGAATTTCCAAACCAGCATTTTGGCATACCAAGACTTGAGTAGTATTACAGTGTTAATAATATTTATAATAACATTAATAATAATAATAATAATAATAATAATAATAATAATAATAATAATAATTAATAATAATAATTAATAATAATAATGGCAATAATAATGGTGATGATGATGATGATAATGATGATGATGATGATGATGATGATGATGATTATAATACGTGCAAATGTCTAATGACGATGTGATTGCATAAGATTCAAAGAAAATATATACAGAGAGAGAGAGAGGGGGGGGAGAAATAAATAAAGGAAGGAAAGAAAGAGAGATATTAAAGGAGAAATGTGAGAGGGATTCGAAGTAGTCAATGAAGGACAATGTGGAAGTTACCGGCAGATGAGAGAAAGCGATTGAGATAAGATGACATATAAAGAAGTGAGGGTGGGGAGGAGGCCGGTTAAAGAGCGCAAAGGAAAGATACTAACAATGGTGAGCAGAAACGGGAAGGGTGAAAAGAATCATAGTGCAGAGAGAGAGAGAGAGAGAGAAGAGAGAGAGAGAATATGAGAGTGAGAAATAGGTAGATAGACAGGGGAGAGAGAGAAAAGAGAAAGAGAGTCGAGAGAGAGAGCGCGAGAGAGAGAGAGAGCGAGAGCGAGAGAGGGAGGGAAAATGAAAGTGAGAAATAGATAGATAAGGGAGAGAGAGAATAGAGAGAGAGAAAAGACAGAGAGAGTGAAGAGAGAGAGGGAGAGAGAGAGAGAGAGAGGGAGAGAGAGAGAATCAGAGGTTTTTAAAGATCGGGGAAAGAAATAGAGTAAAAGTAAGACTGACAGGTGGGAATAAACGTAGAGAAAGTGAGGGGGAGAAAGACAAAGAGAAAGAAAGAGAGACATACAGACAGAGAGAGCGAGAAAGACGGGGAGAAAGTGGGAGGGAGTAAGCAAGTGAGACAGACAACTGACACATGTGTTTAATTATTGGTGGGTGTAGTCAGGCATGTAAAAAGCTACTAATTATAAAGAAGCTATCAATTAAGTTTTGGTGAAACCTAATTAGTGAATGTTACAGTAGTGAGCTTATAGCTGCAGGAGGTCAGCAGAGTAACATGCGATCTATCTATCCTTCTATCTATCTATCTATCTATCTATCTATCTATCTATCTATCTATCTATCTCTATCTATCTATCTATCTATCTATCTATCTATCTATCTATCTATCGATCAATCGATCTATCTATCTATCTATCTATCTATCTATCTATCTATCATCATCTCTATCTATCATCTATCTATCTATCTATCTATATCTATCTATCTATCTATCTATCTATCTATCTATCTATCTATCTATCTATCTATCTATCTATCTATCTACACACATGCAAATGTACTCGTGTAAACATGTATGCTTATATGAATATAAATACACATGGATGCATGTAGATACATAAGCACACACATGTACACTGATACACACATACACACGCACGCATTCAACTTCGTTTATCATAGTACTTATTCTAACATTAGTGTCTTTAATCAGCTAATCAATCAATCAAGCAACCAATCGATTCATATATGCATACGTAATGTACGGATTGCATATATACATATACACATATGTGTGTCTCTGTATATATATACACATACACATATGTGTGTCTCTGTATACACACACACATATATATATATATATATATATATATATACACTTTTTTTAAAGCAGCAGAAAATTCAACAAAACCTGTTACTCTGAGTTTCGCGTTGCTAGCAAAAACTGTCCGTCGAACGGAAACGGGAAACTCAGAGTAACAGGTTTTTTTGAATTTTCTGCCGCTTTAAATAAAGCATATTACTCCACCACTGGTATTTGAGTACTCTTTTTCCACCTTGTTTCACATTTATGTGTTTACTCCGGTATATATATATATATTATATATATATATATATATATATAATATATAATATATATGACAAATGAACCCAAGACAGAATGCAAGACTATATATACACATGTGTATATTTTGTCCGGATAGGACACAAGCCTGTATTTCTGAACACAGAACAGCAGGAAGCTGTACGGCTTTTAGTCATCAACGGCGTGAACAAGAAGTATGTAGTATGTAGTATTTAGTATCTTCATAAAATTTGGTGATAAAAGCTGTCAAAAGAGGAGGGAAACAATATGAAATACAGATATCTATATTGCAATTTGGTTTGATTATTATACATATACAGAACGTTAAGGAAGCAGCGTTAGAAGTACGAAACAATTTCAGATCAACTTGCAGAAATGAGATAATGATTATTTTAGCATATTAGTATAATTGCTAATACTATTGGCAGTACTATCTCTTAAATATTAGGAAAACATTTTTTTGTGAAACGTATGGATTGAGACATGAAAAACTAGCGACAGTAAGCTAAGAAGCACAAACGAAATGAAAGAAACGTGTATCTCTAACAGAAGTGGTATATTCATACATTAAATATTTTTCTGGTTAATTACCTACATTTCTGATAACGTACAGAAGTAAAGAAATCTATGTTCACAAAAATGGAAAAGATAAAATATGGATGAATACAGGTAGCAAAGTAGAGTAAGCCGAAATTTCGAACAGACTTCTACAGTCGAAATCTCTCTCTATATAAAGCTGAAGTTGTCTGTGTATGGCAGGTTTGGTAGCCTTCAACTAGCACTATCTCCTTCGAGACCCTGCGATGCAAGATGACCAAAATTGAGAGTATGATAGAAGAAGGCTTGCTCTTCCTTCCGTAGAAGAAAAAAATTTAAATCGGACCATGTTAACACCAAAAATTATTTACATCAAAAAGGTGCTTTTTTTCTATGAAAATCCCTATTTTTTACGATGTTTTGACTGCTGTGTCGCCATTTTTCAAATGTATTTCAACCAGGAAAATGTTCACTTAAAGAGAATAACGAGCTACATAGTGCAAATTTTTTACTTTTCAAAAATTCCAATTCTAAAGGGTCGAAATATACCCGAGCAACGCCGGGCGATACTGCTAGTTATTCTATAAAGCTCCTATTCGCGAAATTAATACAGAAAAATTTAATTGAAGATCACTAAGAAAAAAAAGACAATCACACACATACTGTATATACGCATGCGTGTTTATATAAGCATATGTTTATAAATATACGTCTCGTTGTATGTTTACATACACACGCGCGCGCGCACACACACACACACTCACATACGCATCACACGCACATAGATCTGGGAAGCTTGCTTCCCAGCAATTTGCTTCCAAGTTCAGTCCTATTGCGTGGCACCTTAGGCAAGTGTGTTCTTATATTGACTTGTGAGTGTATTTGTTAGACGGAAACTGAAAGAAGCCCGTCGTGTACATATATACATATATATATATGTATATATTTATGTATATGTGCGTGTATGTATGTGTGTGTATGCGCGTGTGCGTTTGTTTGTGAGTGTTAGTGTGTTTAGGTACTCGTAACTAAGCGGTTTGGCAAAAGCGAGCGCTAGAATAAGTATCAGGCTTAACAAAATATAAGTAAGATTGAATCGACTAAAAATTCTTCAAGGGGCTGCCCCAGCATGACCACAGCCTAATCACTAAAACAAATACAAGACCAAGTCATCTTTCATGTATGAGTGATATTAGAATTCAGAAGCAATTCTCAACGGGAAGGTCGTTTGAAGGTCCACTTTTGCTTTTCAAAGACAAACTAAAAGACAATCTGAAGTGATGTAGCATTCAGTTTTCTTCCTCGGGAAACAAAGCATCAGAACGCAGGACCTGGTGACCGCCCTGCTTCTCCTAAGTTTAAAGATTTGAGTAAAGTCGGCTCCAGTATCGTGATTAACTTCATGCATGTGTGAAGGTACACTGGCAAAACACCGCTCCTCTAAATGAAAAACTTACCTGTCAGTGTGGCTTCGTGACACGAAGCAAAGCAGGCCTTACTGCCCACTCATAAAAACACACACTAATCATCCACGTGAACTCGAGAAATCTGCGTGCTCAACTTGTTTCATTTGCCAAAAGGGATGCAAGGCATCAAGATACGTTCATGTCCATAGAACACGAATAATGCCTTATTTTACCGAAACCTCATTTGTCGTTCACGACGAGGGAATCCATCACACACACACACACGCGCGCACGCACACACACATAAACACACACACACATTTGCGCGCGCGCGCACACACACACACGCCCTTCTTCTTTCTCTCCCTTTATCACACCGGTTACGTAGTTGACCGGTCCTGAATTATCTATGTTCCACTCTCATGCTGTTTGTTGTTTCCAGATCCTTTAGGATTAAGCGTTACCTACAATTCACGCCTTTTTGGCCCTGAGACTATATTTTGCTCGTTTCTTATTTATTTCGCTTTTGTCCATCGTCTTCAATTACATTTATTCACTTTCGTATGTTCATTCTAGATTGTTTTGTTTGCTCTCGGCCCTATAATCTCCGCACCTTTCGTGGACACCGCCAGCATCGTGAGTTCTCATACTTATCATTGAAGGTACGAAACTGAGTAATACCATCTGGTTCATAACTGATGAAAAACGTCTCGCGTCCAGTTGTACACTCAGTATACGGTGTACGTTTTTTTAAGCCTATCGTTGTTTATTTACAGTACATCTTTTCATTAATATATATATATATATATATATATATATATAATACACAAACTGCATGCCAGAATATACTCTTGTGTGATTTTACGTATACGTTGAATGTACTTGGCCTATATTTGTGGATTTGTACGTAACTGGAAGGAAATATTCCGCATAAGATTTAGTAAGTACGTGAGTGGCTGTATATAAATGTTGATACAGGGTATACTGTTTTCGACTCTACGTTAGTGTCTTTATTATTAAAATACCTCGATTCTGTTAGATCCTGTAAATAATTATATATATATGTATCATGACAATTATTTATTCATCATGAATTAAGTATTAAAGATATATGGAAAGTGGTTTTCACATATAAAAAGAATCCATATCCAGAAAAATCCAAATGCGTTATACTCTTAATGGAATAATTTGCAAGAAAAATAATCACCAAAGTATATCAATGTAACTTGATCCTCCAAAACATATATGGATAGAATTTGATTCATCAAGTTTTCTCTGTGCGTATCGCTGATACATACATAATAAAAGATTTAAGACGATCAAATCAGCCTGACGATAAACTGATATAACAGTTCATTTTTTTGTGGAGGCAAACACACACACACACACACACACACCACACACACACACACGATAACTCATATAAGCACAATGTGTATAGCATAAATACATATTTTGTTACGTCTTTGCAAGAGATTGTGCGAATGTATGTGGGTTGCTTGTGTGAGCTTGTCCATATGTGTGTCAAACGAGATACAACTCGTATTGAATGAAATATAAGCACAGGCATACTATGAATTTAGAAATATGTATATAAGACTTATGAACACAAACACGCAAGCACGCACAAATATGTTATCGTTTTAATTATGAGCCTAATGTATAAATCCGTTTAAATACTTATTAATTTAATAATTGTATATTTATGGTTATTAGCGAATAACACTAGTTTGGCTTCCTTTAACTTTCCAATCTCTGAACGTAAGATAAGCCCTCTCATTCAATCGTTAACAGCTCTGTAGTAACATAAGAAGCGTTCAGCAATTTCAATGACCTCTGCTCCTTCAATCTGGCTAGTCACATGCATGCTGTAATTAAAAATATGTAACGTATGCATACCTTTCATCGTCACTCCCATTTTATCCCTAAAAAAATAAGTGCTATTATATTATCTACACTCATCTCTCAACCTCACTGAAGGAGTAAATTATTTCCCCGTGGAAATGAGATGGGGAAATCAAAACCCAAAGTAGACAACACAAAATCCTATGTAGCAAAACGAAATATTAACCACATGGTTGGAATTGTAATGTGGGGTGGTTTCATGGATAGCAAAGAAAAGATTTCGAGTATATCCCAGTAGTTTCAATACAACTTATCAGAGCTGGTGGTGGAAATACTGTCCAATGTTATCGTAACTCTTACGAGGTCCAGTCAGAAATTGATGGAGAGAGAAGTCCACAGCATAAGCTGTTGTATGTATTGTCATATGACTGGATGGAGGCAAAAATTCAAGACAGTCTCCCCCTCTCTCTCACTCTCTCCTCTCTCGGATATACATACATACATATATATATATATATATATATATATATATATATATTTTATATATATATGTATAATATATATAATATATACACGACGGGCTTCTTTCATATGCATATCTGTTTGTGTGTCTGTATTTGTACCCCCACCATCGCTTGACAACCGATGCTGGTGTGTTTACGTCACCGCAATCTAGCAGTTCGGCAAAAGAAACGTTAGAATAAAGTACTAGGCTTACAAAAAATAAGTTCTGAGGTCGATTTGTTCGACTAAAGGCGATACTCCAGCATGGCCGCAGTCAAGATGACTGAAACAAGTAAAAGAATATATACACATATTTTTACATAAGTACTGAAGCAAACTGAGTCCTCAACTTGTTCCTTTTACCAAAAGGTTTCCAAGGCACCAGTAGGCCTTAAGAGACGTATATGTGTCCACAGGACATGATTAACCCTTTATTTTACTGAACCCTCATCTGTCGTTCACGACAAGAGAGACTATCATGATATGAACATACCCATCTATCTACACGCGCGCGCGCGCACACACGCGCGAACACACGCGCGCACACACGCGCGCACACACGCGCGCACACACGCGCGCACACACGCGCGCACACACGCGCGCACACACGCGCGCACACACGCGCGCACACACGCGCGCACACACGCGCGCACACACGCGCGCACACACGCGCGCACACACGCGCGCACACACGCGCGCACACGCACAGGCGCGCACACGCACACGCGCGCACACGCACACGCGCGCACACGCACACGCGCGCACACGCACACGCGCGCACACGCACACGCGCGCACACGCACACGCGCGCACACGTACACGCGCGCACACGCACACGCACACGCGCGCGCACACGCACACGCGCGCGCACACGCACACGCGCGCGCACACGCACACACGCGCGCACACGCACCACACGCGCACACCACACAACCGCACACGCGCGCGCACACGCACACACGCGCGCACACGCACACACGCGCGCACACGCACACGCTCGAGCACAGGCATGCACATCATTCTAAAGAAATTTTGAAATGAAACACTTTGCATATTATTAGGAAAGATAAAATAAATCTTTTGCATGGCCATTTTGGAAACTACATTTTGGATCCTTGATTTCGAAGAACAAATTCCGCGACTCACTTACTTGCATCTCTTTCCCTACTTTTATCTCTCTCTGCTCTCTCCCTCTCCTTTCTCTCTCAGTATGCAAGCATATATGTATAGATTATATATATATATATGTATGTGTATATATGTATATTATAATATATATATATATATATATATGTGTATGTATAGATATATAGATATATATATGCACTCGTGTGTATGTGTGCGTGTATGTGTGCGTGTATGTGTGTGTGTGTGTGTGTGTGTGTGTTTGCGCGTGTGGTACAAATATTGATTTCACTCTTAGAAATACTTGCAAGCTCATAGAAGTAGACTCCATATCTA
>NC_043004.1:100334975-100347475 GCF_006345805.1 Octopus sinensis | reverse complement strand
AGGATTTTCTGAGGGTAAGGCGGCGGCCTAGCGGAATTGTTATCACGCCAGATAAAATACTTATCGGTATTTTGTCATCAAATTCCGCCGAGGTTGACTTTGCATTCAATAATTTTGAGGTCGATGAAGTAAGTACCACTTGAATACTGGGGTTGATATAATTGATTTACACTTCCTCCGAAACTGATAACCTTGTGCCAAAATTTCAAATCCTTATCATGTGAGAGTGAGGCAGTTAGGTGGTGGAAACGTTAAGTACTCCGCACAAAATACGTAGCGTCATTTCGTCCCTCTCTACGTTCTGAGATCAAATTCCGCCGAGGTTGAAATTGAATTTAATCTATACGAGATCGATGAAATAAATAGCAGTGAAGCTCTGGGATCGATTTAATCAAATTGTACCTTCCCACAAAAATGTGTATGTTAAAAGGAGGGGAATGGTCAAAAGGAATAGGTGAGGAAAGAAGAAATAAATAAACAAGAAAAGAAAATACATATACCAGATGTGCTGAAAAGTTTCTGGCTTTAAGGGTTTCGCGAAAGGCCTGATCGGAGGCCCAAACTTCCCAATTCTTTTACAGAGCTTAGAAAAACTGAAGAACTGCTGCAATAAATAGGTGTATCAGAGTGGGGAATATGTTGCATAAAATCATAATTAACTGATCCTCCTTTTCTTGTTTTATCCCAAACCAGGAACTTTTCAGTAACACGTCGTATATGAAATATTCCTCTTTATAAACACATGCGCACACACATACACAGACACACATATACCTGTATATGTGTATGATTATACATAGACACATTCTTGTTCTTTTTCGCACAGGAAAACACACACACACGCAAACACCCATGCAGAAACACGCACACATATGCACGCACATGCAAATAGACGTACGCATATATAAGGAAACATTAAAAATACACCACGATACACTCTTCTATTTTAGCAAATAATCAAATAAATCTTATTGCACTTTTATAAACAGATCTGCATGTAATATTCTACACAATTTCATACTACGATGACACCCCCTTAATTGTATGCAGTGCAAAATGAAACAACAATTTTGCGAAAAGAAATCTTATTGACATAAACAGGAAGAATTCTGCAAAGTAGCTAATTTGTTTGCTGAACCGAAGAATTAGTGCCAATAATAGTAAATTGTTATCTGTTTTGACTAGCCAACACGCTTCTCCATGCATGTATCTCTTTCACCATTCCTATCTGAAAGAACTTCACCTAACAGTGATCTGTTAGATTTGTTACTCACTTTATTTTTTCCTGTTGTACGTGTTTCTCATTCTCTATCTCTCCTGTTTTTATGTATCTTTATTCCTCTCCATATTTCTCTCTCCCCTGTCTCTCTCTCTCTCTCTCTCTCTCTATCTCTCTACCCTGTATGCATGTATGTGCATTTGTGTGTTTAGCGAGTTTAATATAAAGTCTAACTATTGAAACAATGCATACAAACTCCACGCTAACAGGCATGCTCACATATACACACGTTTATTTTCATCCATGCACTTTGTTCTACTTTTTCTTTTTATATCAATATTTATTCATACATTAATACTTCGAAATACGAGTTTAATTCGTTCCATGACCGAGCTTGTCTTATGATTTACTCGTTTTCCAAATCAGTTTTCCCCATTGAAATTAGCTAAAGTATAATTAATCCGTCCCAGTCCCCGCAAAATCACTCAAAAATAATTTTTTATGAGTTTTAAAACAGAAAATGAGTAGTTACAAATAAAATGACAATTGGGATGGAAGCACTCTGTTGGTTACGACGACGAGGGTTCCGGTTGATCCGATCAACGGAACAGCCTGCTCGTGAAATTAACGTGTAAGTGGCTGAGCACTCCACAGACACGTGTACCCTTAACGTAGTTCTCGGGGATATTCAGCGTGGCACAGAGAGTGACAAGGCCGGTCCTTTGAAATGCAGGTACAACAGAAACAGGAAGTAAGAGTGAGAGAAAGTTGTGGTGAAAGAGTACAGCAGGGATCACCACCATCCCCTGCCGGAGCCTCGTGGAGCTTTAGGTGTTTTCGCTCAATAAACACTCACAACGCCCGGTCTGGGAATCGAAGCCGCGATCCTACGACCGAGAGTCCGCAGCCCTAACCACTAGGCCATTGCGCCTCAACAAAATAACAATTACAGAAAAATAAAAAAAGAATTCAAAAGAAATATGTAAACTGGTTTTATTAATTGAATTACTATAAAGATGGGACGATTCGTGTGCTCGTACTGCGGATTTCCGCTCGTACTTCGAGACAAAAATTCGCGCGAGTCTCGGCTCGTACAGCAAATTACTCGTACAACAGTGCACTCATACTGCGAGGTTCTACTGTATTTTAATTCTTTGTAATTTATTTAGAAGAGTAAAATTTCTAAATCAATGGCCAACCTTTCAGCTCTTCAGTTTCATATACAAAGAATAAAGCTATTTTGTACTGCTGCTTCTTCATATTAAGGTATACGTGACAGGGTCTGAATTTTTAATTGGTAGATTTATACGCCCTCCTTTACTGTGAATCTTTCGTCTACCCAGTGTACCCTTATTTATCTCATTGTAACTATCTCTTCTCGAATATGGTCTACTAGTTCACCAAAGCTGTGGGTCCCAAGAAAAACCCGGTACTCCTCTCTTTTGCCTCTAGATTTTGTTTGGTTCACACAGAAATGCTACTTCTTTTAAGAGATACCTATAATTAAATTATTAGACCAGTTGACATTGTAAACAGTTTCATTCTTCGAGATTTGAATACATTCTTTAATGCTTGCTGCTAATGGAACTTTGGTAAACATATCTTTACGCCTTAACTGAAGACAATGAATATATCCTTCGTTTTGCTTAATCCTAAGCTTAAAATGTTTGTTTCAGAGTGTATTGTTTAAACCTTATCCTATTACTCGGTGGTTTGTGTGTTGGTTTATTTATTTGAGATACTTTTATGTAAGAAAAGGCGTTGTGTTTATGCAGTTTAACCGGTCCAGATAGAGAGGATATTCAGCTTAACTTTTAACTAGATATTATCATCACATTGAATAATTTATCCTTTTGTTTGTATCGATGAGTATATCCTCATCTGTCGCAAAATATCCGTCTTCATACAAGATTTCGAAGATCTTTACTTTATCACACTTACATCTTGTGATGTTTGTTTTTTTTTAATCTTCAAGAACTTGTTACATCTCGGACTGAGCATTTGTTTATTGTGTGTGAGAAAGTATTTTTATTACATTCACCACATGTAAGTCTTGGGGTTTATCGGCAATGGTTATAATGGTTTCATATTTCAGATATTGTAGGATTTGCTATAGTAACTTGATTTCGCTGTTTCTCTTTTCCTTACATTTCTGATGTAAGTGGAAAGAAGATGGTTTCGAAGACCAAGAAATGTAATATAGTCTGGCTTAAATGGGTATCTGTGTGCCGTGAGCGATGGAGGGGTTTATACATCAATCTATTATCCTTTGTTTTCTTATTTACTTAATTTATTTACATTGTTGTGTCAAATTCATCAAGAAAGCGATACCTGTAGAATATCAAGAACTGAATATGTTTATTGTTAAATAAACGTAATCTTAGTGATTTATCGATATTTTTTTTTTATCAGCAGAATTTCCGCTTGAACGTTTTCAAAATGCCTCTTTGCGGTGGGAGCTTGTCATCCGATCAATTTCTTTCGAAATTCTGTCGTTCACTTTTCTGCGTTTTGCCGTTTTATCATGCAGTTTCATATTTCTATGGTTGAAAAACTGCATACTTTTCACATGTTTTCTATTCAAATACGTGATTGTATTGAAGATTTATGTTTTTTCTTATTTTCATATAGGCGCAGGAGTGGCTGTGTGGTAAGTAGCTTGCTAACCAACAACATGGTTCTGGGTTCAGTCCCACTGCGTGGCATCTTGGGCAAGTGTCTTCTGCTATAGCCCCGGGCCGACCAATACCTTGTGAGTGGATTTGGTAGATGGAAACTGAAAGAAGCCTGTCGTATATATGTATATATATATGTATATATGTGTGTGTGTTTGTGTGTGTGTTTGTCCCCTAGCATTGCTTGACAACCGATGCTGGTGTGTTTACGTCCCCGTTACTTAGCGGTTCGGCAAAAAGAGACCGATAGAATAAGTACTGGGCTTACAAAGAATAAGTACCGGGGTCGATTTGCTCGACTAAAGGCGGTGCTCCAGCATGGCCGCAGTCAAATGACTGAAACAAGTAAAGGAGTAAAAGAGTAAAAGAGTTCTTTCGCTGTTTGTTAGGAACATTGAAGTTCCACAATCATTGGTCCTTATAGTCTCATCCACATAGTGAAATAACGTTGGCATGCGATCATAGGATCGAGTATGGTGGACAGAGTTAATATGATAGGGGGTACATATCACCGTCTGAATTTGAATTTATGTTATTGGGGTTATACTTAATCATTCAAGAGATTATTTTTTGTCATGTATGTCAGTGACTATGGATACTTTCACCACATAAAAAAAAAATTACACAAAATTTATGCGATTGTGTATAAAGACCATTATTCAGACATAAAAATAATGCATAAAATCGATCACATAATTACTACCAACGGAAACCATATCAAAATAGATGCGTACGTGTGTTAAACGGATATGTATCTACAATTAGTGTAACGCTCTAATGCAGGACATATATGGACAGATGTATTTCTGCGTCTTTCTATATATAAATACTAGTAAATGACACATTTGCATATACTTTCATGCATGTATATATATATATATATATATAATATATATATATATATATATATATATAATAATAATAATAATATTAGGGAATAAATCCAAACTTACAGGGAAAAATTAGATTTAGGATTAAATCCAATTTTATAGTATAAATATATTATACTATACTATATTAAATTAGAGATAAAACCACTATTAGGCAAATCAAACAGTGAAAAACATAAGCCAATACATAAAATTAATTGATTTGCCTAATAGTGGTTTTATCTCTAATTTATATATATATATAATATATATATATATATATATGTATATATATATATATATATATATTATATATATATATATATATATATATATATATATATGTGTGTGTGTGTGTGTGTGTGTGTAGATATATATAAAGAGAGAGAAAGAAAGAGAGGGGGAGAATGAGTGAGGAGAAAAGGTAGAAAGGTCAAGTTATAAGATATCAAACCAAAACACAAAAAATATGGAGAACAGAGGATGCAAAATAGAAAGAGTTGGGCAAACACGTAAAAAAAAGAGCTGTCACAAAGATAAGAGAAAGTGGGTAGAAGATAAAGCAGTAGAAGCACAAAATACAGCGGACGCTAACTACAGTAAGACACTCTACTGGATAGTTAGAGAACTGAGTAGAACCCGTAGTGAGAGCAGTGTTCCACTTAGGATTAAGGAAGGCTTTGTCCTAACAACAAGTGAAACACAGAGTCAAAGATGGATCGAGCACTTTCATGAGGTTTTGAACCAATCACCACCTGATGACCTGTTGGACCTAGATTAGGAACCAGAAATTGCTCAGCTGAACGTACAAAGGAACGACATCGAAGAGCATGAGGTGTTCGAAGCCATAAACAGTTTGAAGAACAATAAAGCAGCAGGACTGGAGGAAATCTCGGTTGAAATACTCAAACAAAGGAAAGGAATAATCTTTAAAGAGTTCACCTACCTGTTTAACCAGATTTGGAAGAAGGAGAATATACCTGGTGATTGGTGACTTGAAATGATCGTCTCACTCCCAAAGGAAGATTGTACCAGGGATTGTAACAACTAGCGCAGAATTATGCTGCTGTCGGTACCAGAGAAAGTATACATAACCGATTAAAGACGGAAGCTGATAAACTTTTCCATGAAGAACAAGCTGGGTTTAGAAGTGGGAGATCGTGTGCTGAACAGATATTTATACTGCGCAATATTATTGAACAATGCCGAGAGTTCAAAAAGTGTTTTGTAGTCAACAACACCGACTTCAAGAAGGCTTTCGATAGTATTCACAGAGAATCGCTATGGAGAATTCTGAAACTTTATGGCGTCCCCAAAAAGCACAGCATGCTACAGTTAGGATTTATTGAAAATACAAACAAAAAAGACAAATTGGCAAATATATATTACCTTTCAGATCTTACGTGCCAAAAGCACCTGTTATATTGCCAGTTGGCCATTTCACGTCTTACGTTAAATTCTCTGTAATCTTTAGATTTTCAGCTATTTGTCCTGAGAGTAAGAATAAAAGTATATGTAAGGGTTTTGAGAATTTTATTTATAAACATATAATCTCTCTCTATATAAACGGCAGTTTGTCTGTGCGTGTTTCTGTGTGTCTGTTTTCTCGTACCCTCACCCTGACCACGGCTTTCAACCGATTCTGATGAAACTTGACACACACATAGCCCAATGTCATAATTCAAAACTAACGCAGCGAAAATTTGGAAAAGTTCCCCCAGTTCTGAAAAAAATCGATAAATTCAACATGGGGTCAAGAATCAGAAACACAAACCACAGACCGTCTAGGGGACGCAACTCCACCTTTTTTCCCTTACAAACCTGAGCAACGTCGGGCGATACTGCTAGTCTTCCATAAAAGCAATGTTTACATTAAAATATTCTGTCAATTTTCATCCGGCGTCTTGTGAATAGTGAATAAATTTTTAATCCACAGTTTAATGTTTAAATATAACTTTTGAATAAATTTTGCATTCGAAGTTAAATTTTCTTATATTAAAAAAGAATTATTTTAAGGTTAATTCATAATATAATTTTCTTCTATTTTCGTTTCATCAGAACCTTGATCATGCTGTTTTAGGACATCCAGTTTGTGTTCTAAGTGATATGTGCTTGTTCGCATATTTTTTTTATTATATTGGCAATTTTAGTGACATTGCTCTGGGAGATGTTTAAATTTGTAGCTATTTCAGTATGTATTTGACTTGCTCTCCAGCCACAGATATTATTTTGAGCTCAAGCAGTTTCCGATCTTTCATACACTGTAAACATATTTAAACTTTTGTTGCAAGGTGAAAGATTTAATTTTTTCGCATCACTTCCTGTAGGGTTTTTACTAACTTATATGAAGCAACAGAATCTACTGATATAAATCGATGTTCTATCAAATATGATTGCATCTGAAGTACTATTCTTGAATTAATTTACATATATTATTCCAAACAATCGCCAAAACTACAACAAGCCAGTAGATGTGAAGTTTTTACCTTCATTGAAATGCAAGCAAAATAATTTTATGACTTTTGCTGCTATTACATCTTTAGTGAAATAAAAGTGCGGTTGGTTATTGAATGGTTGAAGTAGTAAATGAACGAAGAGGAAAATAAGAAATGAATAAAGAGAGTCTATCTATTAAACATAAGTCTTTTTATTCACTAATATTCAAAATCTCAACACGTCGGTTGGGTTACAGAGAACTTAACTCATTGAAGTATAAAGCGAATATAAAATTTATGATTGTATGAATAAACCTTTTGTTGGCGTGTATATTTTTCCCTCTGGCGTGTGTATTAACTATGTGTGACTGTATGACCATTGTATCTTAACGTTAAGAAAATATTAAAGTTTACCTTAGACCGATAAATTATTCGACTGCTAGAGTGGGAGAGAAAAATAATAATATCCTGCCTAATAACCGAGAATAGCGGAAGCCAGTCTATCGACTGAGAAAGCTGCTCTGTGACTATTTCTGTTGAACCACAGACCGAGAGGCCACGAATGTGTTTGCTACCTGTTCACAAAATTAGTCTGAAGGTTCATGGAACAGTCAAGTAAATTTTGTCATGAAATCTGTGCGTGTTTGCAAGAAAATGACAGTGCATGCAAATCTGAACACCCGGACTCCGAGTTAAAATCTTAACCTACTAAAGATATCTTCTGTGTTGCAGTGCACCCAACACCAGAGCTGAAGACACCTCCGAAAGGTGGGGGGGGGGGCACAACGTCAAAACGGTAGAGGAGTAGGGGCCGAAACCGGACGTGGTTCCTCCTGATAATGTCTTGAGTTAACTGGATCCTATAAAGGAGCTGTTGTGGTAGCAGACCACATAATACGGTTGAAATTCCTATTCATTTGAATGATATTTATCCTTTTTGTTTGTAATGTATAAATATAGCATTTATCAAAGTAGGTTTCATGAACAGGCAAGTATTAGTCCTTATACCTCTTTTTCAGATTTACTCTTCAATATATGAAAAGCTAGGAAACAGAATAATGATTATGATTTCCTTAGTATAACAATCGCTCATGACATGCAAATTTTCACGTTGTTAGGTTGTACTTTTAAGCTCAAATCTGAAGCCGTCGAGAGCACTTCAAGAACACTTCAGAAACAAATATGTCGGATTGATGTTGATGGACGTAATAGTAATAATATTTGATGATGAACATCAAAAGTCTTTGTTACAGTTCTAGCCGAAGTCATCTGACTTTTTCAAAGTTGGAATTTGTTTTTGAAAAAATAAGAAAAAAGAACACTGCAAAAGTACATCTTCCTTCATAAAAGTTGACGTATAAAGTGGCTAAATCTAAAAAGTGCCATGCAATTTTAGATCTGAAGACATATTAATGGCAATGTCAGCAGTTATAGTGAATAAATTTCCTTTACAACGGAATTAGTGAATTGAATGAAGATATTTTAAAACCAAATTATCTCAGATGTTAGAGATGGCTTTTCAAAATGATGTTTCCAGATTTAGTCGGCTCCTCATATTAATCAGGTATAGCAGTGAATATACTATGCATGATTTCCTAATAAGGGTTGATACAATTGGAGAAATACATCTTTAGAAAACATAACTTTGATATCGATATCAATCTTTCTATTAACTAGTTGGACTCTTGCTTGTATTGAAATTAGTCGAGCTTTTCTGCACAGATAAAAGAGGAAATTTAGGCACAAATATTTCTTCACTGACATGCTTTGCAATGAGATATATTGTCTATATATTGCTACTTCCGTTTATGGACGGCTAAATACGTATAACCCTCACCTGTGACCCTAAAATCCGGGTAAATTTTTAGCGTCGCCATCTTGACAGTAGTGAACTGGGGTTACCAATTTATTTATCGACAGCTAAAGATTCTAGAGGGGATTAGAAGTCAGTGTATCGAACGAATAATTTAAATCCTTCTGTCCATTGCACTAACGCAAAACTACTCCATCGAGCAATAGTGCTAGGTACTGCGAGGGCTTGAGTAGACGTGGGTATCAGCATGAAATGGTTACATACCCCATGATTGGCCCTACAATCTATGTATGTATGAGAGAGAGAGAGAGAGAGAGAGAGAGAGAGAGAGAGAGGAAGAGCGAGAAAGAGAGTATAATATGGATAAAATTTATATGCATGTCTATTCACATGCAGACGTACACGTGTACATTCTGATTTGAAATTGTGACTTTAACATCACGTATATAAACAACTTAAATACCGTAGGTTTGTAGGGCCAATCATGGGGTGTGTAACGATCGTATGTATGTATGTCATATGTAACTTACTTAAATGTACATATGTCATTGAAAGACAAATTTCTGCAGTATTCATTACGAGATGCAATCTGTTATGGATTCGCTGTATTTAGAAACATAATATATATTGGAAAGAGAGACAATAATTGCCAAACAGCTTTTAGTGAGAACGCCAGATGCATTTCGGCCGTGTTGGAATCTTTCAGTGGTGTATACTCACACCCAGCCAGATGTTATTTATTGTCTTCGATATATTGGTAACTAGGAATAAAACATTCGCTGGTGCTCAATGAAAGATCGTTGTATGCAATATCAGCAGTATTACATTAAAGTAGCCATCTATGCATCATACTTAATTTACTGCAGTATTAGTCCAAAAAACAGTATATTCAATGATCGTACTGGGATGCTTTCTCTAAATGCTTCGGACAATTTTCTTCTCCTCCAATATATATTGCATTATGTGGGAAAGAGATAAGGTAAAATGAGAGAAAGTGACAGAAAGGCAAATGATTAGAGAGAGAGAGAGAGGTAAAGAAATAAAAAGTGGTAGTGAGAACAAGAAAGAAATATGATGGGAAAGTGAGAAGATGAAAAAAAAAGTGAGAAAAAACGAGGAATTAGGGAGGAGGTAAAGATAGAATGGTTACAGCACGACGGAATCATATATATGTAGATGAGCGATAATAGAAGAATATTGTGTGCACTAGAAATCTAGTACAGAAGCTTAAAGTGGAACAAGGAAACATCTAATGGAAAAGGACAAATTAACAATGGGACACGTCTCATCGGTCAGGGAAACCACAATCCGCATAGTTGCGACGCATTTAACCCGACCATTACCATTTTCAAACGTATTATATGTGATGTGTGAGTAAGGGAGATATGAAAGAAAGTTGTCGGTAATTTCTAGAGATCTAATGAACAGGAAGAGATTCGTTTGTATCGTCAGGTCATACGTAATCTAGGAGAGTTATGCCGAGAGCATACCTGCTATGACCATCCCATTTTTATTTTAGAAACAATATACCTTGGGTGACATTATCAAGTACGTCCTGTCCTTCTTAGGACTACAACATGTTATCAAAAGGTAGCTTCGATCGTGCTCCAGCAGGGTATCAGTTGTTGGATGACTGTGGACAATGGCTGTTACTGTTGTTTATGTTATAGACGTGGCAACTGTGGATATTTCTTTTCATCCATATTGTTCATATTTCAAATATTCGCCGCTTAGTTCTCTGTCTCTCTATTTATCCGTTTATCTGCCTGTCATCAATACGTACTCCCTTTCGGTATTAATTATTGTCAGTTTTGCAAACGAAGTAGAATACTTTTCCCTGAAACATTAGGTACCACATTTACTCTGATCAGCATTCGCTAAATAGCCTCTCACCCAACAAATATGATCGAGTAATCCTAGAGGTGCCTCTTATATTTCTCAGTTATTCTATCGTAAACACCACTAGTTGGAGTTTTTTTTTTTACTCCCAATTGCTTGGATAATCTCCAATGATCGATTTTTGTTCAAAAATACTGCATTACACATGTGAGATTCTCACTACATTTATATTTCGTATGAAGGATGCTCCGTAGGGCATTTTTTGCAGTCATATTGTTCAAAAACTCAATAATATCGGATATAATTTTTAACCGTCCACTTTCAATTGGTTTATTTTCTATATACATGTGTGCATGTCATGTTGGATAGAGTTCAACATATGCATATACTTTCATGCATGTATATATATATATATATATATATATATTATATATATATATATATATAATAATAATAATATTAGGGAATATATACTGTATGCATATATATACATATATTTATAAACACATATTTATGGGTATGTACATATATATATATATATATGTGTGTGTGTGTGTGTGTGTGTGTGTGTGTGTGCATGTCTATAAATATATGTGTGCTTGTATTAGTATGTATGTATATGTATATGTATAAATAGAAATATAATATGCGACAATCATTCGGTAGCCATGATGAAACTCCTGAAAATAGCACTTATGCTTTGATATGAAACTGTAGAATTATGCACGACATACAAACCCTCATAACTTTTTTTTATTTTTCAGCCTTTTCACAAATTTTTTGCGAATATGTATTCTACACGCAGGACTTCATACGAATATGTGAAAAAAAATTGTGGAGGACCGTGATTTAAGGCCTAGGCCTATTTAGTTGCTATTTTTAGCACATATGACAACCATCTCGATGACTTTGTGACAAAACAATTCGGTCGATAACCAAGTCCGCTTCTTTTGATACAAGTCAAATCGATAAAAGTGCATCCTTATTCTAGGCATGCCTATATATAAATAAATGCAAATTTGATTTCTAAACATTTTTTGTCACCCACAAATGTTCACATCACATGCCAAAATCTCAAATCGCCCACCATTTTCTAGAAATTCACCCATCGCCCACCTGTAAGTTGAAATTGCTATGATATAAAATATTGTTTATACCTATGCCTCCTACTGTAGCTGATAACTAGTAATACTACTAAGTATTGAAGTTACTTAAGTATACTGGAAGTAAACAGGATTACAATTATCTACGTGGCACTGTAGATATGACAGTAGCAGTTGTTTATCTGCATGCACAATTTTAATGTATATATATATATATATATATATATATTATGTGAAATAGAAAGATGAATAATCTTGTAGTAGATTAATCAAAAGTTTAACCGATACCTTAGTAGCAAAAATCACAGCAGTAAACAGCACGGTTGGAGGTACAACCATCTGGCGTTGCAACCGTGCATTGGTGCGGATAATTGAAATTAAAACATTATTGGTGAATTGAAGAAATGGAGCTGAACGCAGATGAACAGAAATCGTTTTATTTCATTCTGAATGAAATAAATGAAATAAAACGATTTCTGTTCAATCTGCGTTCAGCTCCATTTCTTCAATTCACCAATAATGTTTTTTATATATATATATATAATAT
>NC_043004.1:100304975-100332475 GCF_006345805.1 Octopus sinensis | reverse complement strand
TTTTTGTTTCTGTATGTATAGTGTTTATTTTATTTTTGTTACTTTATTAACTGCATTATATATTTAGGCTATTAACTCTATTATTTAAGCAATAATAATTCTCTAAAAGAGATATAGACAGTAACTGCTCGATAACATAAGGGACTAAAGCCATCTGAATATGGCTAGGGACAGGGCAGGGTGGTGGGGGTGTTACTGTTGCATTTAGCCCCAGGCGAACATCGACGTCACCAGATAGGCCCGACACCGTCACGGTGTCCTTTAACCTGCAAAGGGAGGTAATTCCCAGATGAAGCGGAAACCACACACGGACCATGGTTTCAAGGTGTATTGCCTATCGTCGGCGTGTGGTAGGCTTCCGCTTCCTCGACGAACACTCACTCTGCAGGATATTCATATATAGATTTTCAAGCAAAATACATTTGCTGATTTCGAAAATCTGTTCGAAAGCATATGAATATCCTGCAGAGTGAGTGTTCGTCGAGGAAGCGGAAGCCTACCACACGCCGACGATAGGCAATACACCTTGAAACCATGGTCCGTGTGTGGTTTCCGCTTCATCGGGGAATTACCTCCCTTTGCAGGTTAAAGGACACCGTGACGGTGTCGGGCCTATCTGGTGACGTCGATGTTCGCCTGGGGCTAAATGCAACAGTAACACCCCCACCACCCTGCCCTGTCCCTAGCCATATTCAGATGGCTTTAGTCCCTTATGTTGTTCTATTATTTAATTTTTCTATTTACTTGCTATAGTTACCGATTGAGCTGATCTATGGCCGCTAGCGTTCCAGTCGTGACTATCCCACCGTTTTGGCATGCATGTTATGTTTATTGTCATTGTCTCTAGTATTTGATATATTTTTGTGGACGGCTGAGTACCATGTAATGTAAATTTGACAGCTATTTTCAACATAAAGAAGGAACGAACAAGAGGTTTCTTAAATGTGATTCCATTCTAAGATAGTAACGATATTTGGCTGCTATTTCTTGCAAGTGGAATGACGATGTAGTGGCATCCTCACTGATTTATGTTTGTCAACAGATCATGTGACACACGCAACTCATGCATTAGTTACTTGTATTCGAAAGATCAAGAACGAGAATACTTGGTTCTGGTCAGTAAGTAATAGTTGTGTCAGTATATGCATGTCTCTGCCTGTGTGTGAGATTTTATTACGGCTCGTGGAGATTAAGGGAATCGTATAGAAGTAGACCCATTGTCTTATAGATTAAGGTTGGAATTATCTGATGCAAATATTTAAGACAGTAGCGTTGCCAGAATTGTTGGAGCATCGAACAAAATATCTCGCTGTATTTAGTTAAGGCCCCTTAAGTTCTCATTTGAAATTCCACTGTGGTCAGCATAGCCTTACATTCCGCCGTAGCCTATAAAATAATGTACAAGTCGTGTATTGATTTCGATTTATATTCCTATAATGCATCCTAAATATGAAGGGGATTATCATAGTAAGAAGGGATATCACAGGCGTTTTGATATATCACAGCAATAGATTTTCCCGCTTAAATCCAAATCCATACATATGTTAGGCTGTAGATTACAAATCTACAAAAATTGCATCCTATTATCTTAAAAAAAGAATTTTGATAAATTGCATAATGAATGTAGCGCTAGATACAGTGCGAGTGTAAAAGGTGAGAAGACTATGGTTATGTTGCTATTGAAAGTAGGTACGATCGATTAAAAGCTAACCCAAAACGTAACAAAAACGTCGATATTCTATGTCAGGGTTTCTCAGACTTCTTTTTGATGTGTAAAGATTGTCGTGTCCGTCAGTGATGGCAAATCCTTTATGAAAAATATAGTGTAACAGAATTGGATTCCACAAAATAGCCCATACTGGTTATAATTAATGGTTAAATTAAAACAGATGATGGCTAAATAACTAGAAATCAATGCAATAAACCCACGACTATCGCAGGCGTTACGTTCCAAAATCCCGCGCGATAGGTGAAAATCTGCGAAGTAGACACAGTGGTGTACTGTATATTTTAAAAATTAAGGCGGCAAGTTGGCAGAAACGTTAGCACGCCGGGTGAAATGCTTAGCAGTATTTCGTCTGCCGCTACGTTCTGAGTTCAAATTCCACCGAGGTCGACTTTGCCTTTCATCCTTTCGGGGTCGAATAAATAAGTACCAGTTGTACACTGGAGTCGATATAATCGAATTAATCCGTTTGTCTGTACTTGTTTTTCCTCTCTGTGTTTAGCCCCTTGTGGGTAGTAATGAAATATGTATATTTTAAAGAATTTTTTTATAATTTGTATAGATAGGCGTAGGAGTGGCTGTGTGGTAAGTAGCTTGTTTACCAACCACATGGTCCCGGGTTCAGTGCCACTGCGTGGCACCTTGGGTAAGTGTCTTCTACTATAGCCTCTGGCCGACCAAAGCCTTGTGAGTGGATTTGGTAGACGGAAACTGAAAGAAGCCCGTCGTATATATGTATATATATATAGGTGTGCGTGTATGTTTGTGTGTCTGTGTTTGTCCCCCTAGCATTGCTTGACAACCGATGCTGGTGTGTTTATGTCCCCATCACTTAACGGTTCGGCAAAAGAGACCGATAGAATAAGTACTGGGCTTACAAAGAATAAGTCCCGGGTCGAGTTGCTCGATTAAAGGCGGTGCTCCAGCATGGCCGCAGTCACAATGACTGAAACAAGTAAAAAAAAAAAAAAAAATATAAGCAAAACCACAGAGGAATCGACATAACCTTAAATGATAAACCGTGGTAAGTGAACCGCGATATGGTGAGGGATTACTGTACTTTCAAGCAGTATATTTGACGAAAATTTCTGCTGTTTTCACTAATAATTAATAAATTTGTAGTAGTACAGCGTTGAAAGAGTTCTTGATTATGATTACATTAAAATCTTGGGAAATTTTTGGAAACTTTGCAGAACATCCGCCCAATCCACTCGTAATCTCAATCGCGTACCATTAGGTTTACACGTACCCGGATTTCAGAACAACATATTCGAAAATCCTTAATTACCATATATATTTTTCTACAAGCGCATACTACTATTTCACAGAAAAAAAAAGTACATTTTGGATAATTTACTCGCAAAAATAATGCTTATAAATTACGGCATGATGGCCATGGTTAGAACAATATTGATCACAGATCTACGATCTGCGAGATCAAATGAGCTGGTACTAAATAGCAGAAATTACATCCGTACCGCAGTTCTGCGCATAAGCTATGCTGATTTAAATCTAATTGTGGGTATGGTTTAAGTTTCTTGAAGGTGTGATAGGGTTTTAGCCAGTAACTAATCCTTGTAATGAATACAGGTGTATAAATATATCAGAATGAGTTAACCTCATGGTATCTGGTGAGCATATATATAATATATAATATATACACACATGTGTGTGTATGTATCTATATATATATGTGTGTGTGTGTATACATATATATATATATATATATATATTATATATATATATATATATATATATTATATATATATATATATATATATATATATATATATATAATGTCTATGTATATATGTACACATATTATACACAAACACATGCAGAATGATATAATTATCGGTAACATCTAGAGTCAAATTTAGCCTTTTGGCTCATATTCAAACGCAACATGTGCAATCATCTACCAGATATATTGTATCAAGTATCTTTAGTGTTAACGATCAGATCATATACAGTGTATATGCTGCAAAACAGTTTTGGAGAGAACTTCTGCAAATAACTAGCTATCGTTTCTATTCCAATGAAAATAAGTATAAAATGTCTATGTAATCTTATAAAGTTTTGTAACGTCATGTTATAATGTGAATATTTGATAAAATGTTAACGTGTTAAATAAAAATATTATATAAAGTGACATTGATGACGTACTCTCTTATAATATAAAATTACTGGTAGAATGATCCCTTTTAAAATCTTAGTAAAATGTAGGCTTGACAGAGCAGACAATGATGTAGGACAGAGAAAAAAGAAGTGTTGAATAGTAGTGTAAATCAAATGTTAAGCAAGTGTTAACATAACGTAGATTTGTGAAAATGTAAATGTCGAAAGCGAACTAATGGAAAATCTACAGATCACCTGGCCTTTAGCTTGAGAATTACACCTGTAATTATTGAAGCTCTTGCATATAGAATTAGCTGCCTCTTGAGAAGCTGAGATTCACAAAATAGGAAAGGAGATGGCTAATTAGGAAATTACGGTTACAAGCCATTAATGGAACTGTGAAAACAGGTAAAACATTGAGAAAATGGAAAATAACGGCTAATTACGAAGTTACTGTTAGTAAAACACTTCTGAAGTTTAGCCTGCAGTATGTAGACATATATACGCGTAGACAGGCAAGTACAGATAGAAATGCTTGAATCATAATGTATTAGGCCACATATGTTGAGATATCCTTCCTTGCAATATGCTTATATGAACAGATACCTTTAAATGACAGTGCCAGAGACTTGACACAGTGTTTGAAATCTTCTCATTCTCTCTCTTGGTGAGAAATCTGTAAAATTAAAACCAAACGACATTTATACATACATACATACATACGTACGTACATACATACATACATACGTACATACATACATATATACATGCATACTTACATATAGGTACATTCAGGCGTATAAATATAAAAGCACATACACTCACATTCACATAGAGACCACACCATAAGCAACGAATAAGATCGAAAAATAGATTGATATTCATCAATTTATAGATGTATATAAAAACATCTATTTATAAATAATATACGAGAACATACATCAGCTTCGTGTAGCTATGTGCATATATTCATGTATGTGTGTGTGTATACGTTTATCCTCGCACCTTTATGTAAATATTTCTAGATATCAATATTTACTCCTTGTTATATATGCATAATTCTATCCTCGAAGCTATGTATTTCTGTCTACGCACTTCACAGCTATGCCCCTATATCAGAAACAGATCGTTTACCAAACCTTTGCTGGACAATGGCTAGTCAATGTATTGCAAAGTTGACTTTTCAATGCTGTCTATGCATTACTGCTGTTCTAAAGAAGTGCCATAAATTATCTTCCTAAAGCCATTCGATCATTTCAGATGTCTTGATAAAATGGATTCCTTTTGCTATATTTCATATAACTCTGCGTGAGACTGTAAGGTTGGACCTGTAACTTTGCCTTTTCTGTTGCCAGCATTATATCTCCATCCCCATCATCACCACAGAAATAGTTCACAATAAAATGTCTTCTTCGACACTCGAAAGCCAAATGTGAAAGGCCAGTCTTTGTATAAATCAACTCATGTGTTACAGCCGCCATGCAAGCCGTCTTTAGTTCTGAACAAACACAGAAAGCGTCTGCTCATTTGCATCAACGATCGCGTGTCTTTCAATACAGGTGTCCTTAATCTATGCACGTGCGTCTCTGTGTTCGAACATGCGTGCGTATATTTGTGAATGTATTGTATGTATGTATATATGTATGTATATATATAAATGTGTGTGTATGTGCGTACCTGTGTATAATTGTATATATATATATATAATTATACATATATATATGTATAAATAATTATTTATAAATATGTACATGTATTTTTTTTCTTTTTCTAGTTTCAGCTCAGAGCTGCGGCCATGCTGATGCACCGCCGTTTTGTGCTACACTGTTATTACGACGAACCTCGTCTAATACGTGGCACTTGGTGAAGAATGGAGTTTGATACAGCTACTCTCATTTGCACCTCTTGCCGTGAGGTAGGTTCATCTGGGACTCTTGACAGGAAGATGTCCAGCTTTGATTTAAAAACCGCTACATCTATTTGTGCAAGTTCCTCAGACTCGTTGGGAGAATATTAAAAAACTGTGGCCCCTTGAAACCCAGGCTGTTGCTAAAGCTGGTCCGGAAGCGTGATGGCATTGCTGGGATCTTTGGCACTATGCAGTGTCGTCTCGTTCTAGCATTGGTGTAGCTTACAATGCCAAAATTTGGCACAATTCCTTCCAGGATCTTCCAGACATATATTACTGCATACCTCTCCCGTCTTCTCTCCAGGGAGTAGAGTCTTAGCTGTTTCAACCTTTCCCAGTAGCTGAGCTGTTGCAAAGAGACGATCTTCTTTGTGAATCTTCTCTGGATTGCTTCAAGGTCCGCTGTTAATTTTACACTGGTGGGTGACCATAGCTGTGACCAGTAATCCAGGCGACTGAGGATGAATGTCCGCCAGAGGATCATCATGGTTTCCTTATCTCTGGTTCTGAATGTTCTTAGGATCCACCCAGCCAGTCGTCTGCAATTTGTCGCCATCCTGGTAATGTGCACTTGGAAAGAGGTATCATCACTCATGTCGATACCCAGGTCCCTTACAGACTTAGGCTCTGGGATTGAAATTCCCTGTGGACCGGTGTATCCTGTAAGTTTAATATTCAGTTTTGGATGCTGGTAGCGCAGGGACTGGAATTTTTCAGCATTAAACTGCATGTTATTATCCTCAGCCCATCTGTTGATTGAGTCCAACTCCTGCTGCAGGTGTGCAACATCGCTGGGGTTCTGTATTTTCTGCGAGACTTTCGTATCGTCTGCATAGCTGGCCAGAGTGGCTATCCGGGTATTTGAGGGCATATCTGAGAGGGCTACTATAAAAAGCAGTGGTCCCAAGACCGTGCCCTGTGGAACACCGCTCACTATTTGTGTGTTCATAGAGGTGGCTCCATTAACCACTACTGCCTGACTCCTATCTTTCAGGAAGTCATGCAACCACACTCCAAGTTTTCCAGCTATGCCGAGGTCACGTAGTTTGTGGCATATCATACCATGATCCACCTTGTCAAAAGCTTTTGCAAAATCAAGGTAGATTACGTCCACATTTGATTTGTTGAGTAACTGCCTCAACACCCAGTCATAATGCTGTAAGAGCTGGGTCAGGCAGCTCCTACCTGGTCGAAAACCATGCTGTGTATTACTCAGCAAGTTATTTTCCTCAAGGAATGCGATTAGTTTCTTTCTGACTATCCGTTCCATGATTTTGCTGATGTGTGAAGTCAGAGAGATAGGCCTATAGTTTTTGGCATCTGCTCTACTTCCCCCTTTATGTATTGGGCTTATTATTCCCTCCTTCAGCTTGCTTGGCAGTTTGCCATTCGCAACAAAGCTCTGGAAGAGAATCTTGAGGGGTTTTGCCAGGGCATGCATACACGCTTTGAGGAGGATGGCTGGACCAGCAGCTGAGTTTGTGTCCACTTCATCTATGGCTAGTAGGACATCTTTTTCGCTAATGTCAATACATTTGTAACCGCCTCGCTGGTTATAGGTGAGGCGGCAAAGAAGTCTACTGGTTCGTTCACTTGTCTGTGTTCCGACGGGGTGGTAAAGACACTTTTGAACTGGTCATTCAGCATCTCACTGATCATAGTTGGACTGTCTGTGAGGGAGCCATCTTTTTGGAGGAGGGGTCCGATCTTGTAGTGCACTGACACTGTTTCTTTCGCGTAATGAAAGAAGGCCTTTGGGTTTGATTTAATGTTTTTTATAACCCAGGCTTCTTTGTCTGCTTTCTTCTTCACATAGGATTGTTGCAGCCTTTTTTCGATCTCCTACCCAAAAATTTTTCGAAAATTTTCCACGAAAGATTTCCCCAAAAATTTTTCGAAAATTTTCACCGGAAATTTTCGAAAAAGATTTCCCCAAAAACTTTTCGAAAATTTTCACCGAAAATTTTACACAAAAATCTTTCGAAAATTTTTGCCGAAAATTTTACCCAAAACTTTTTCGAAAATTCTCACCGAAAATTTTACCCCAAAATGTTCACCGAAATTTTCCCCAAAAATTTTTCGAAAATTTTCACCCAAAATTTTCCCCCAAAATTTTTCGAAAATTTTCACCGAAAATTTTACCCAAAAGTTTTTCGAAAATTTTACCCAAAAATGTTCACCGAAATTTTTCGAAAATTTTTGCAGAAATTTTACCCAAAAATTTTTCGAAAATTTTCCACGAAAGATTTCCCCAAAAATTTTTCGAAAATTGTCACCGGAAATTTTCCCCCAAAATTTTTCGAAAATTTTCACCGAAAATTTTACCCAAAAATCTTTCGAAAATTTTTGCCGAAAATTTTAACCAAAAATTTTTCGAAAATTTTCACCCAAAATTTTCCCCCAAAATTTTTCGAAAATTTTCACCGAAAATTTTACCCAAAAGTTTTTCGAAAATTTTACCCAAAAATGTTCACCGAAATTTTCCCCAAAAATTTTTCGAAAATTTTACCCAAAAACTTTTCGGAAATTTTCGGTGAAAAATTTTACTCAAAAATTCTTCGAAAATTTTCACCGAAAATTTTACCCAAAATTTTTTCGAAAATTTTCACCGGAAATTATACCCAAAAATTTTCACCGAAATTTTCGAAAAATTCTTGAGGAAAATTTTCGGCAAAAATTTTCGAAAAATTGTTGCTGAAAATTTTCCAAAAATTTTTGGGTAAAATTTTCGAAAAATTTTGGGTGAAAATTTTCGAAAAATTTTTGGGTAAAACTTTCGAAAAATTTATGGTGAAAATTTTCGAAAAATTTTTGGGTAAAATTTTCGGTGAAAATTTTCGAAAAATAATTGGGGAAAATTTTCAGCAAAAATATAGTAGATATTTCTTGGTTACACTAAACGTAACTTCTCTTATATTCACAGATATTGAATGCATTGTTGCCATTAAACTCTCTCTCTCTCTCTCTCTCTGTCTCACTGTCTCACTGTCTGTCTGTCTCTTGTCGCTCTGTCTTTCTCTCTGTCTCTCTACCTATCTCTCTGTCTCTCTGTCTTTCTGTCTATCTGTCTGTCTCTCTCTCACACACAATTCGATTTATGCTATAGAAGCACCTCTTCAATATAAACTACACTGAACTTATGCATGCCGTTGAAAAACCAGAAGTTATGGCCTTTTGGTTGGAAAAAATTCATTTGTATACCTATTATTTAAAAATAAAACACAACGTACTTTAGAGATTTTCGTCTACATGATATAGACTCACACCGAAATCCGAAATACCTTCATTTCTAAACATCTATAAACGCTTATCAAATGTTATTTAGTGCTCATTTTTCCCTTCAGAAAGGAGAAGTGGGATTCGATAATATGGAGATTTATCAGCTATGTCTTACCGGATTAGCGATCAGTTTGGGCTTGTTGAAACCAGGGCTCTTGTTAGGTGATGTCGGTTTAGATGAGTGTGCAGCTAAGTGTAAAGACCGGTAGATTGACGTGACTACGGTTGTCATCTCTTTGGGATACTGAACGTATGTCTTCGAAATCAGTAGGCAGATTGCCTATTCTTATTCAAAAATAGTAGGTGAGGACACAAATGGTTGCAGTATGATGGAAAATCTGTAAGCGTTATATTATTGTAGAGTACGCAGTCTTGACAACGTTAGGAATAGCTAAATATACAGTCGTTTGTGCTTCTATAAAACGGTTAGTGTATTACCATTTAATAGATAATAAGAAATGGAGTGAAACCCTTTGTTGATATTGATGGCATTTAAGATGTTGCATTTAGACTTTGTTGTTGAAATTGCCAACTGATAAAACCCAAATTGTTTTGGGAGATGGTGAAGAGCATTATTGTAATATGCTCAAGTAGTAGGCCCAGGCCCAGGTTTGATCTTTGTTAGGAATGTAGCTCGCAACATCTCTTGCCCCACAAAATGATTTATCTGAAGAAAAAAAAAATAGAATAAATTCTTTCAAAAACAGAATCTCAAAGAAATGGCATCTATCTCCACTTTTTTGTTATCTTGAGCTGACTACGGCCAAATTTTTTCTCCAAATAAGAAAGATATGGTAAGATATATTCGTCCTACATGTAACCTTTATTGAAAGTGGGGTGGTTTTATACACAGAGACAGAAGTATCATGTCCAGAGGCTCCAAGAAACACCCGAAGAGAATTTCAACTCGTATCGCTTGAACTAACTAACCTCTTCACACACATTTCGTATTTTTTTGCTTATATCAATTGCACAATTGGCCGTTCTTCATGTACCACACAGTCAATCTTTAAAAAAAAAGATTACAGTAATGTTTTTTACTCGCACAGAAGGTTTTCGTTGCTAGAAATGCAAACTAGAAGGTCATTTTCACGAAATCCAACATGCTGGATACGTTTAGTTGCCGGAGTATTGCTCACACATCTGACACTGCGGTTTCCCAACGTAGCTCACATGTCAGCAAACGTTCATATACCTAGAAGAGTCTTTTATGATCAAACACCGGATAATAACATTCGAGTAGGTTGGCAAACATTCAGTAAGCAACACACCTCAAATAGTGGATCACTGTCAAATGTGACCTTTCTTCTCACCTTAACTCTAGGACTGCAAGAAAGCCTCTGAATTTATAAATTTTACAACAGCCATTAGGTTTCATCAATAAATGCATATGACGCATTACACCTATCCTACTATAATAAATTGTATCGTACCTCACACAGCATATGACATTACTTGCTCTGTAGATCTAACCATAAATGCATTGGTGAAGGGGAAACTAAAATTCCTGGAAAATATTGATTATCTGCTCTCTTGGAGTGGGGTGGTAACTGTTTAGAAAATTGATAGACTATGTTAAGATGACGCTTCAGGCAGAGAGGTTTTAACATCCTTAATTTTGATTTGATGATTGTTTGGAACGGAAACCAAAACTAAGAAATCAACGTGATCTCGGTTTAAGTTATCTCGTATCTCCAGTTTGAGCTTAATTATATTTACCTCGTATAAATGATTCGTATGATTTATGATACAGGTATGGGCACTTCAGCAACGTAACGTTCGAAGACTGACAAAACTTAAAATAATCAACAAGGGGAAGTAAAAACAAAAAAACAAAAAAACAAACTCAAATACGAAAATTTAATGGGTATTGATATGAAGATAGAAAAAAAAATCAATGTTAATTATACATTAACTGTAATGTAAATTACGTTATTAATATTGATGGTATTAACATTTTAGATTTTAAGCCCAAACAATATTCAGCAGCGTAATTATGAAAAAAACAACAACATATATATGTATATATTCAAAGAAATATTTTTTTATTGTGGTTCATTCCCAAATCTCTTATAGAATAATTTGGTGATTCATACTTTGTCAGAAACATAAACTTCAGTAAAACTCTTACCCATTCGATTTCTCACTGTCGCCTCATTCCTTAGTATATTCTATGGAATTAACTCAACGATGTATATTTATACGTCATTAATTTTCTCTCAACACAACCAACTAATTCCCCCCCCCACACACACACACACATGTATTTCGTACAAATACTGACTGTAAATGTTTAGTCTAGGTTACGTTGCAAAAGTCATAGATATTTGCAAAACAGTCATGGCAACTTGGGCAAGTATTTTTTACTACATCCCTGGTCGACCGCCAAAGCCTTGTGAGTGGGTTTAGTAGACGGAAACAAAACGAAGCCCTTAGCATGCGCTTATACATATATATATATATATATATATATATATATATATATATAGTGGGAGAATTCACAAAAATAAAACAAAAGACGAAGACAGGTGGTGTAGACAACAAACAAATGTGTTAGTTTAACGCTCGGGAAGTGAAAAAGTCTTTAACATTTCGAGCCTACGCTCTTCTACAAAAAGGAACACAGAAAGAAACAGGGAGAGAAAATAAAGATGTGTAGTGGCTAGCGATCTATCAGTTGATCCATGCAGTACTCTTTCGTCACAACTTTCTGTTGGCCTGCTCTCTTAGACAGCGGGGTGGCGTCATTTGAAGGCTAAAAAATGCGAAGCGCATTGTGACCAGCGATGTGTAGCAACATCTGATAGCCTCGTTGGTCAAGGCGATCACGGTAAGATATATATATATATATATATATATATATACATTGGCGTCATTTGAATGGTAAAACAATGCGAAGCGCATTGTGACCGGCGATGTGTAGCAACATCTGATAGCCTGGTCGGTCACGGTGATCACCGGTAGTCAAGCGGTGGGGAACAAGCACAACAGAAACTTAGTCACACAAACCTACATACACACATATAAGTTTGTGTGACTAAGTCTCTGTTGAGCTTGTTCCCCACCGCTTGACTACCGGTGCTGCTTTGTTTACGTCCTAATAAATTTGTAGTTCTGCAAAAGAGACTGATTCACTAAATACCATATCTAAGCATTTGACTGACTAGCTCCTTCAAGGCTGTGCTCAAGTATGGGCGTAGTCCAATGAGTAAAACACGTTAAATATTAAAGATATCAATACCATACTATAGTTACAACCAAGAGGGTGAAACTAATGTAAAAAAACGCGACATGGCTTGTAAAATTTAATTAGTTCAAGTTGGATGTTAACCCGTCAAAGCACATTCTGTAATATTTGTCCAGTGGGTGGGGCAGCGATTTAAACTCCTGGAACGCCCATATTTCCGGTCAGATGAAGAATAAAACGAGTATTTTATTGCTCATTAATCAATCCAAAATATTTTCCTTTAGCTTAGTTCGTTGGTTCTATTTCTGACATTCCACGGTATTTTTCTAGGCTTTGTTATAAGTTATTCCATATTACAGTATTAGTTCCTTATCGCTTTTTTCCGCCTTTGCTACAGATTATTATCCAGTTTCCGTTACACGAATTTAAAATGGCGTCTAGATATCTTAAACATACTAATTAAACTTGAAGATATTTAATGAGATATTTTAAATATACCAATGAGTTGAAATTGATTGTGATAATCTGCTAAAATTGTGAAATTAATGAGCTAATATAGACCATTGTGAGTAGAGGATAGCGCTGCAAATATTAAACAACAACAAGTAAACGAGCGACAATGAAACGTATATCATCATCAGCAACAAGAATGATAAATAATGACAACATCGCTACCATATACATCAAAAATATAATTAGTATTAGGCGCAGGAGTGGCTGTGTGTTAAGTAGCTTGCCAACCAACCACATGGTTCCGGGTTCAGTCCCACTGCGTGGCACCTTGGGAAAGTTTCTTCTGTTATAGCCCCGTGCCAACCAATGCCTTGTGAGTGGATTTGGTAGACGGAAACTGAAAGAAGCCTGTCGTATATATGTATATATAGATATGTGTGTATATGTCTTTGTGTGTATGTGTTTCTCCCCCTAGCATTGCTTGACAACCGATGCTGGTGTGTTTACGTCCCCGTCACTTAGCGGTTCGGCCAAAGAGACCGATAGAATAAGTACTGGGCTTACAAAAGAATAAGTCCCGGGGTCGAGTTGCTCGATTAAAGGCGGTGCTCCAGCATGGCCGCAGTCCAATGACTGAAACAAGTAAAAGAGTAAAAAAAGAGTAAAGAGTATCTCCATCACCAACACCACATATAACATTTGCATCATAATATATTTACAGAGCCTAACAATCAAAACTATTATATGAACACACTCACATGCGTGCACACAATGCACATAATACGTACAGCTGTGTGTGCTGTGTGAGTTTGCTCGTAGATGTACATATATACATACACTATATGCACATACGCATATACACACACATATTAGCGTGTGTGAGTATATGTATACATGTATATTCATTTATATAAGCCCTTGCACGTGTGTAGCTACATGCAGATATGCGTATATAGTAAATCTATCTATCTATCTATCTATCTATCTATCTATCTATCTATCTATCTATCTATCTATCTATCTTTCAATCTATCTATCTATCTATCTTTCAATCTATCTATCTATCTACTTATGTATCTATTTGTCTGTCCGTCTGCCTGTCTGTATGTATGTATATGTGTGTTTATGTATATATATATATATACAAACATATATAATTATGGATATTTGTACATACATAAGTATACATATATATACATATATACTTTATTTAAAGCAGCAGAAAATTCAAAAAAACCTGTTACTCTGAGTTTCCCGTTGCCGTCCATCGGACAGTTTTTGCTAGAATCTAGCAAAAACTGTCCGATGAATGGCAACGGGAAACTCAGAGTAACAGGTTTTGTTGAATTTTCTGCTGCTTTAAATAAAGCATATTACTCTACCATTTGTATTTGCGTACTCTTTTTTTCCACCTTGTTTCACATTTATGTGTTTACTCCGGTATATATATATATATATATATATTTATATATATATCCTAAGCCTAAGTAAGCACATATTGGCCTAACGCTATAGAAGTTTCATTTGCTTTTATGGGATCGTAGTTTCGATCCTGGTGCGCGATGCTGCGATTAAATATCTTTTGCTCTATCTTCGAATCAACACAAGGCATTTTGGCGAAATTGGGTGAACGGAAGAAAAATCCGATGAATTGTACATACAATATAGCATCTACCGTAACGTATTACGCACTCTCACATTGACACTGTCAGACTACGCATGTCAGTGGAATACTCAGCCACTTATTCGATAATTAACGGAGTAGATAAATGAAACGATGGAAGATCGGATGACTCATATTCAGATGATACAAGCCATGGATTGGTAGCTAGAGCTTCGAACACTATGCCTTGAAATATTTATTTTTCATTTTAAATGCAGGTCTCCTTGTGTGTAAGAAGATTCCTTCCCATCACATGGTGTTGGGTTCAACTCCATGAAGTGGCACCTTGGGCAAGCGTCTTCTACTTTGGCCTCGTATGCACCAGAGCCTTGTGATTTGGTAAACGGAAACTGAAAAGAAGCCCGTCGCATATAAATATGTATGTATGTGTGTGTGTGTGTGTGTGTGTGTGCATGTGTCTGTTTCTTCCCTACTATATCCCGACAAAATGTTTTTATATCTCAGTAACTTAGTGGTTCGGCAATAGAGCCGACAGAATAAGTACCGGACTTTAAAAATATACGTATGTAATAGAGTTTATTCATTCGGCTAAAATACTTCAAGGCGGTGCACCAGCATGGCCGCTGTCTAATGAATGAAACAAGTAAACGATAAAAGGGTACACGCATACGTACACGCACACAAACTCTCTCCCTCTCTCTATCTCTCTATCTCTCTCTCTCTCACACCTACACACAAGGTTTTGGATTTTCTAGAAATGCAGCAGATAGTTATTTATGTCCATGTTTTCGCATGACACGCTACAACAAGGCAGACATTGGTTTGAGGGTGAAAGGAAATTGTTCCCACACTGGAAACGTGGTGTCAGTGCTTGCGATTGAGTGGGCTTCATTGAAATGACACAAACTGCCAAATAATATCTTAAAGACCACCACTGAGATAGCACACTGTCAAGTGTTTGTAGAGAATTAACACATGATTAATTTTATAAACGTTTGTGCGTTTGCGGCTACGTTCGTGCGTTGTTGTCATGTGACAGTATATAGTGCGCCTCTATATATAAATGTATATGTTTGTATATATATATATATATATATATATATATATATATATAGTCGCAGGAGTGGCTGTGTGGTAAGTAGCTTGTTTACCAACCACATGGTTCTGGGTTCAGTCCCACTGCGTGGCACCTTGGTCAAGTGTCTTCTACTATAGCCTCGGGCCGACCAAAGCCTTGTGAGTGGATTTGGTAGACGGAAACTGAAAGAAGCCCGTCGCATATAAGTATGTATGTATGTATGTGTGTGTGTTTGTGTGTCTGTGTTTGTCCCCCTAGCATTGCTTGACAACCAATGCTGGTGCGTTTATGTCCCCGTTACTTAGCGGTTCGGCAAAAGAGACCGATATAATAAGTACTGGGCTTACAAAAAAGAATAAGTCCCGGGGTCGAGTTGCTCGATTAAAGGCGGTGCTGCAGCATGGCCGCAGTCAAAATGACTGAAACAAGTAAAAGAGTAAAAGAGTAAAAGAATATATATACTCAACCGGCACTCATGGGCATATACCTTCTTGAACCACGGCTTGTAGTAAACGATAAATATTTTACACTATTTAAAATTTCTTCTACTCATTCTGTTTCCGAAGAATAAAACCCTGTTTTTATTATATACACTTGGATCTTATACAAGTCATATACACAATTAAATTATTTAATATGACATACATATTTAACGCATCCCTATAAGAGAGCGCCTTTATTACACTCTAGACAGCTAGAAGCATACTGATATTTCAAGTTACAGGAATGTTAACTTTCCAATCGAAATCAGACAATGCTATGTTAAACTGGGTATACTTTCATTAAAAACTTCAGGTCACTTACTGCAGCTTCTCATACTGTGAGTAAAGCCGGTTTTTATACTGTATATGAGTGTACTTGTGTGTGTGTCTGCGTATGAGTGTGTGTGTGTGTACATACATATATACATACTGTGCATACACGCCGCCAAACTTAAACATATCTTAAGTTGTATAACTGTATACATTTATATTTGTGATTGTACGTCTGTATGTAAATGTATGTGTGTGTGTGTGTTTGTGCTTTGTAGCACCACAAACTCTATAGATAAAAGCGTACAAGCCAATATTTTATCCCACACATATTTATATGCATAACCCTTAAAGATTTTACAGCTGTATACACGTGCTATCAACTCGTCAGAGCATTCTGGATATAATGACCGCGAGACAATAGCTGAAAAAGTCACTAAGGTCATATTTTGGCCCCCAGTTCTGAATTGTAGTACAACTTGTAAATTGATGTCTATATTGAAAGTTTAAAGTTCAAATCTAGAAATCAAAAATTTCGTTACTTTACGAGAGCTGTATTGATTGTTCAAATTTTTAGTTGGAGGGATGAATAAATATATATGTATATATACAAAATATAAGTACATGTAACTGTGGACATATAAAGACAGTAAGTAAATAATATGTATTATGAAACAATAACTGCCGAGAGAGAAATTAAATTGAAAACAAAAAATACCATTCACGGTGTTCGAATGGTATTTAGTTCGTTCTCCATTAAAGACTTTGCTGCCATTCTTTTGTCTGTTATGTTACATAGGACTTCGTGTTTTTTGCTGCTGTAAAGGCATAGCAAATATATATGGATATATATATATATATATATATATAAAGATAAACTGAAATACAGATACACATACATACGAATGTGTATGTGTGGGTTTATGTCTGTCAAGAAAGACAGCATATATAGTGCGTTCGTGACAGCTATGTATTTATAAGGTTGAACGTATGGCCCGAGAGTTACGTAGTGTGAAGACTAACATATATACCGAGTTTTAAAAGCATCGTAAATTGTGACTATGTAACAGCAAATTTTACTGATATATTCAAGGAAATCCATACTGTCAAATTAGCATTTTCATAATGAATTGCAGCTTCACTACTATATGCTATATACATTCTGTCTACAAACAAAAGCGCCCAAACAGACTCACACAAACATCCTATATCTATCTATATATCTATCTATCTATCTATCTATCTATCTATCTATCTATCTATCTATCTATCTATCTATCTATCTATCTATCTATCTATCTATCTATCTATCTATCTATCTATCTATATATATATATATACTACGCATATAGGGATTATATATATAAGCGAATAGGGATTATATATATATATTTCATACATATATATATATGCATATGTATGTATATATATGTTTGTGTGTGTATATGTATATATATATGTATATAAGTGTATATATGGGTGCATATATATTTATATATGGACACACACACATACACACACGCGCACACACACACACACATACACACACACACACATATATATATATATATACACGCATACACACACATACATATTTATATATATATATATATATAATATATATATATATATATATATACATGACGGTTAGAATGAGCATTATCTAACATCATATAAAATATTGCAAGATTCGATGAGCAATTAGTTTCGGTCTTCGACCAACATTCTCTATTCAAACACAACTACATTGTTACACACACACACACACACAGATACATAATACATACATATATGTGTAGTGATCTATTAATGGCCTGTGAATTAAATCCAGTTCCTATCCATTAAGTTTCCCATGCATTTCATGTAAGTTTATTTTGCTTACTTTTATTTTAGATAGACTTGGTTTGGTTTTGTCTTGCCTCAAAATAAAAAAAAAACTATCTATTCTCTCACGCGTGTAAAGTTAAAACAAATCACATGCCCCATAGACTCACACATTTGGATCTAAGCATATGGCTTGGCTTATTGCTGTATGTGCATCTGCATATATGTATGTATGGATGGATAGATAGATGTAGGTATGCATGCATCTATCTCTCTGTCTCTATATCTATCTATCTGTCAGTCTGTCTGTCTATCTGCTTGTCTGTTTATCTATATACATCTCTCTCTCTCTCTCTCTCTCTCAATATATATATATATATATATATATGAAATATGAATTAGAGATAAAATCACTATTATGCAACTCAAACAGTGATAGACGTAAACTAATACATAAATAACAAATAATATATATATAATATAATATAACACACACACACACACACACACACCACACACACACACATATATATATATATATATATATGTATGTATGTACGTATGTATGTATGTATGTATGTATGTATGTATGCGTATATTCTTTTATTCTTTTACAGGCTTCAGTCATTTGAATGTGGCCATGCTGGAGCACCACCTTTAATCGAAGAAATCGACTCCAGGACTTGTTCTTTGTAAGCCTAGTACTTATTCAAGCGTACGCGTTTGACAAACTGCTGCGTTTCTGGGATATAAACACACCAGCATCGGTTGTCAAGCAATGGTGTTGCGGGGACAAATATAGGCACAAAGAAACACACACACACATATATATATATACACCAGACGGGCTTCTTTGTGTTCCCGTCTATCGAATCTACTCACAACTCTTTGGTCGGCCCGAGGCTATAGTAGAAGACACTTGCCCAAGGTGCTACAGTGTGGGACTGAACCTAGAACCATGTGGTTGAGAAATAAGCTTCTTACCTCACAGCGACGCCATATATATTTTACAGGCAAGAAAATAATATTTGGAATGCAGTATAGTCGTGTATATATGAATATATATATGTATGTTCATACATATATAAATATATATACAACCATATAAACACTTTTATATATATATGATTGTGTGTGCTGTTTGTATATGATGTTTCCCATTTCTTCTAGCCTTAATGCACACTAAGTTTCAAAACCATTCCTTTTCTTCAGATAACTATATTTGTTTTCTGTTTACCCTACCTGTTTGTCTGTCGGTCTCCGCCTTCTCTCTATCAATCAATCTATGTATCTGCCTATCTTAGTTTCTTTTTTAGTTTCATGTAGCATATTAAGCTTGTATTTAACGCTTGTCTCTGTTAAGTAGACACGTTTTCCAATATAAATATATTCTACCTCTCCAGCTTCCCAATGTCGGCCGTTGCAGACATGCCTTTTCCTGCTTATAGGTTTCCCTTCTCTTTCTGCTCTTTATTTAGGTTTGTCTACTCATGGTCCTGCACTTTCATTTTTCTGCATATTTTCAACCTCTCGCACTGGTACTTATTACCTAGAAGGAAATCTGGGTGGAAAGTGAATTATTTTAAAATAAGATGTGTATTATATAATCCAGTTGCCACTTAGAGCCTGGCTGAGATGATCTTTGGTAAAAGACGTATATACTTTTGTATAATATCGACTACATTTTTCTCTGCATTTTTCTAACATTGTATGCTGAGTAATTTCACTGACCTTTATCTAGCACTTTTCACGTTCTAATGACCTCTCAGAAGTTTTTTTTTTGGTTCCATTCTGAGTTCCCTTCACTCGTTAATTAGCAATACTGTTTATGGCTTTCCTTTTGTCAGAGACTACAATGTTGAATATGTTTTTCATTTCTTAAAACGGTTAGCTGTTTGACTTTTGGAAAATTTGCTTCCTGTTTCTAATAGCTGAATAGCTGCTAAAAACCTGGCATTTATTACTGCCAGTAAGTGTTTCATTTGTATAAATAGATGATTCTCATCAATATATATATATATATGTATATATATATATATATATATATATGTATATATATATATATATATATATATATATATACTGGAGTTTAAGTGAATAAATTCTTTTTATGTTACTACACGAGCCATGAGGAAATTTCACTGCTATTTCTAGCAGAAATAGCAGCTTCGTAGTGACCGCGTTGTTGGCTTAACCTTGATGTATTTATAGGTCTTTATCAAACATTGCGTGTATGAACAGTTCTAAACATTGTGTACATACAATAGTTTTGTGAACAAAAAGTGTACGATCAGTAGGGATTTGTTTCAAACCTGTCTTGTGTTGCCACCAACGACTTCAGTATTATATCTAACTATTCACATATATATTACTTATTGACCTCCTATTACAATCTAGTATCGATGAATGCATTACTGTTGAGTTTTATGTCATAATTGAGTAATGTTTCTTAGGTAGATTCTTATGTCCATAGCACAAAGACTGTCTTCGTGCTGTTTGTTACAGACAGTATTCATTAAACTGTAGCTCGTTGATTTCCCTGGCACTTTGGAGAGTTTGAAGTTTGTGGTTGTTTATAAATAATATACTTGTCAAAGTTAATGTCATAACCACGAACTATTCTCTGTATGACTATGTGACATGTAACGACAGAGTGAACCGGATTAATCCATTGAATACACACGCGCTAGCAACGAGGGGGAAACTAGTGTTTCTACATAAAAGTATATTCTGTCGAATTTTAATGGCTTTGAAGTGATCAGTACGCTAATATCATCAGACTGAACCGATTCTTCTCTTTCGTGAAATTTTTGGTTAGCCTTCAGCCGACCTTGATGCAACGGTCCTGAGATCAAACTCAATCTATATTTTGTTTCTGACATAAGATATCGAAGAAGATATAATCAAATGTCTCATTTCGTATTTAAGATGGCAAGGTGTGATATGAGGACTATTTGGCGGCCATAACAAGCAGAGTGACCGATTACACACAGCTTACTCCTTTGGTTTTTATTTGCTGCTTTTTCATGGTGTCTTATACAGTTAAGTGATTCAGAGAGTAGATACCGAACATATCTTGTAATAAGACCTATTACAGCTGGGAGGTGCAGAGATTGTACTATCACGGCGTCTATTGTAACTAAGTTGACGAGACAGTGTAATGGAAAATGTCTTCTTATGATGTATATCACAGTTACATACATCAGACTCTGCAGCTGAAAGTTATCTTCTTTAATACATGTTATAGCAAGTAACCAAAAGTTGCTATTAAAGTAACTTTGTCAAGAGTAGCACCAGTGTTTGGATATGTAATGACAGTTTTTTTCGACGATAGATCCGTGTTCTATCGATTTGGCCAGCTGTGACTCTAACACACTTGCTTATGTCCCACGAATAACTGATTAATATTTCATAAACCAATATATAATCCGACTGTTTGCTTGTTTGATGTAGTTGATCTTTTAATCTTTTATATATTACTAACTTCTATTATCGAAGCATGAGTTATTTTTTCGGTCAATATTCCTTCCTTGGTTTCTCCTCTACTAAGCTTTTGTAGTTTTTCCCCTCCATGTCGTTTGTTAGTGACAGCACCGTAAATTTTCGTTGCAATGTCATTGCATTATTTACAACTCACTACTTTAGTGTGTAAGTGCTTTTTACAGATTTAAACGGTACGTTTAGATTTCTGACGAGATAGTTTCTCTGCCGACAACTTGATCCTGGTGTTAACGGTTCAGAAAATATTGTGGACTGATCGAGATCGCGAGATACCATGAAAAACCAATGATTCACACTTTATGCTTTGTGCTTTTGCATTGTTTTGTTTTGTTAATGTTCTATACTAGCTATGCTTTGTTTTATTATTTACATTTTGGTTTTCGTTATTTCTGTCAATGAATATATAATTTTTGTTGTTAGACTTATTGTTGTAATGGATGATTTTATTAACAGCAGCGGTGTCAGCGACGTTTTATTTTACTGATGTATGCTTGACGTAGTGAAGTGAAAGTATTGGTGCGAATAATGGAGTCGGTCAATAGGATAACAAACGGGTAAATAGGTAACTGTATTATCAGTTATGAGAGGCAAATATGCTTAAGAACAATGGAACATTGTGGGCAAATTGCTTCACAAATTGCTGTTTCATTGGTAAATATCTCAGTGAGAATGAAATATCATAACTCAAAAGTGAGATATCACAGAAAGTTAGGTAAATATTTTACAGAAGATGTTACAACATGTTGCAAGTATAATAGATGTATCTTCAAAATATTACTAAACTACCATTAAGATAATTCTAAATATCATTAATACACCAATAATATCTCTGATTCTGATAAATATCACAGCATCATTACTAAGTATCAATGAAACATCATTAATTCTCACTAATTTACCCCAAATATTGCCTGAAATAACACTATTGCTGTCTATCACAAAAACTTCGCATAACTATCAATGAATATCATGAACTATCAGGGCGAATGCATCTGACAAAATGTTTTGTAATATGCATTCTGATCTCTTACTCTCGAAGTTCAAATTGTATCAAGGTCATATCTGATTTTCACGCTTCTGGAGGCGATAAAGTAACAGGCCAGGATTGTTGGCACATGGACTCACTAGAGTAAAGGACGTGATGCCTTGCTGTATTTGCTCCAGCATTTCATCATCTGCGTTCAGATCCTTCCATCGACAACTTGAGAGAGGGGATTGACCTACTCTGTTACCAAACTTTGCGCTTAAATACTTATGTGTCTTTGGTGGAGTTTAATCTACTGCAAAGCATTCGAGACAAGTCTTCAAACATTTTTCAGAATACCTCCTTCCTGGAAAGATAGAAACGATATCCTTTAGAGGATAACCATTTTTCTTCTTTCTCATCAGTCTTGAAAATCTATCTATGTGATCAACAATTTTTAAATATCAATGTAATCTCACTAGAATTTCATTTAAATATTGATTAAATTTTGGCACAAGGCTAGTAAATACTGGGAGTGGTAAGTCGATTACCTCAATCTCAGTGCTTAAATGGAACTTATTTTATTGATCCAGAAAAATGAAAGGCAAAGAACATTTCAGCGGAATTTGAACTCTGAACATAAAGACGGACGAAATGCCGCTAAGCATTTTCCGGCATGATTACGCTTCTGCCAGGTCATCGCCTTAAGAAACCTCTAAAATATTAGTTTCCAATTTTGGCACAAGGCTAGTAAATACTGGGAGTGGTAAGTCGATTACCTCAATCTCAGTGCTTAAATGGAACTTATTTTATTGATCCAGAAAAATGAAAGGCAAAGAACATTTCAGCGGAATTTGAACTCTGAACATAAAGACGGACGAAATGCCGCTAAGCATTTTCTCGGCATGATTACGCTTCTGCCAGGTCATCGCCTTAAGAAACCTCTAAAATATTAGTTTCCAATTTTGGCACAAGGCCAGAAATTTCGGCAGAGGGGATAAATTGATTACATCGACCCCAGCACTCTCCTGGCACTTATGTTATCGATCTCGTAAAGGATGAAAGGCAAAGTCGGCCGTGCGGGATTCAAACTTAAAAGGTAAAGACGGACGAAATGCATTTTACCCGGCATGCTATCGGTTCTGCCAGCTCGCCACTTTAATATGTTAAAATATTAAAATATAAACGTCACCAGAGTACCAATAATTTCAATGAATAACTGTAGAATATCACCGATGAATCATTAAATATTAATGTACCACTAGAAATCTGTAAATATCCGTAAAAATATGGAATAAATATCAATAATTCATCAAAAGCTATTGCTCGAGTATCAATGAGTTTTAAAATGTATTAGGAAAAACTTCATTACATTACCGCTTATATATCTTTAAAATTTAATCAAAATATCATTAAGGTCGAAATTAAAATATCTGGGAAATACCACTACTTTATTAAAATATTTTTGGTGATATTTCACTGATGTTTTACGTTGAGTGGATAATAACATACGTCAATAGTATGATGTCAATTTACTGGCGAGACACAGCGGACAATTCTCCATGAAATCACTTTCTATCAACTTAAGAATGTAAGAATAATTCCAGATCGATAACCACTGAACATGGATCTGTTCGATGGCTCGATGAGTGCTGATAGGTAAGTAATCAACAGCAGCAACTGCAAGGACAACAACATGAGGTTTTATTTACGCACTTTGTTGCAACTACTAAATATCATAATGATGTATATAAGCATCATTATACAGGAAATTTGATACATAACTGAAAAGATAATAACCAATGACCATTTTCCGAAATATTGCAAAGGAAACTAGATGCCATGGCTGAAAAGGTAATATGATATCGTAATGCTGAGACAAGCTCAACCTCTCAAAAATATAAAAATTTATACAAAACTGGATATCATATCCGAAAATATTTTTTACCATATATTATGATATAAAAAAATATATGGGAGCATTTCAAAAGTGATATATAGAATTATGGATATCAACACTGTATCCTATGTCAGCGTTTATCATTGACATTGAATGGGAAGTCAAACGCAGGGCCTTTAGAGTAGTAACTTCCGCATCCTTACATAGGCAAATGGATAACTGATATCATCCAACATTGGATGATATTAGAAATATATTATTGCATAGATTATACTGCAAAATATCTGTGAAATATCATTATATTCAATAATAGATGTGGAAAGTGAAAGAATAATAAAACTATAATATTGGAAGGTTCATTCAAACGCAAACATGTCCAAAATATCAGTTATACACAAAAATAAACAGTAGAAATGAAAGGTTAATATCAATATATGTTATTACACGGATTATATACCATAACATCTGTGGAATATCGCAACTAAAAAAATATGATAATAATACCGGGCTGTTTTATATAATATACTTTGAATATACGTATATATATATATATATATATATATATATAAAGATATATATATATATACATATATGTACATATATACATATATATATATATATAAGTATATATATGTATATATATATTATATATATATATATATATATATATATATATACATATACATACATACATACATACATTATATATATATATATATATATAGATATATAATATATATATATATATATATACATATACATAATATATATATATATATATATATATATATAATATATATATATATATATACATATATACTTATATATATATATGTATATATGTACATATATGTATATATATATATATATATAATATATATATATACTCAATGTATAGCATAGCGCTGCGAAAGTATAAATTTCTGTTATTACGTATATGAATTACACACCAGAACATCTGTCACGTATCATTATTTGGAAGAACGGATAAATTCTTCTCCGGAATATCAATTATATAGAAAAATGAATATCAACACTGAACAAAATTTATTATTGTATATTATTACTTAAATTATACACAAGAACAGCTGGAAAATTAGACTCGTACACATTTACATTCAAAGAGACATACACATACATACGTTTGTGACTGTATGTATACATACATACATATGCAAGTAAACACACTCTAAACACACGAACAAACACAGACGCAAATGAAAGTACACAAACATTGACTTGCTCGAAGGTGTGATATATGGAAAAGGAAAACTCAGAGTAGTATCTAAGTCAAAGCATCATATCTAATATACGAATAAAACTTTGTGATTTTAAATTCACACACACACACACACATATATATATATACACACATACACACACACACAAATATATATACATATATACATATATGTGTGTGTGTGTGTGTATATATATATATATATAATGAACTCTCGCGTCGTTAGACGACTTATGAGGATTCGACAATTTCTTACCGAACAACCACACAGATGATTTGTTTATAGTGATCAAATGTTTGTGTAGACATAAGGTCACTCCCTCTTTCAGACCGACATTACCTGTAAGGAGGCAACGCTTGCCACATGTCATATGTCAAAATGATCACAGTGCAACGTGAAATGAAGTTCTTTGCACAAGACCACAACGCAACGCCCAGTGTGGGAATGGAATCGAACCCAACTGTCTACCGATATATATGTATATATATATATATTATATATATATATATATATATATATATATATATATATATATTCAAAAAGCAATAAAGATTCAAGTTAATTTAAATGATTTACTTGAAATGGTACCTAACTTAGATGCACCAAAAAAAACTATACTGTTTTAACAATACAGTAATGGGGGTGATTATAAGCGAGAAAGAAGCAACAAGAATGGATAGGTTTTTAGTACAATCGTTCATACAAGGACAGGCTTTATTAAAAGTTGTAAAAAACAGCATATAAACGTGTCACGTACTCATCAGCTAAAATACATGTGAGTTCTCTAGACATCCTAGTGGTTGAGGCTATACTCATGAAGTAATGTAGATAATTAAGTAACAAAACAGATTTCCAAAGTTCATTAAAGTTCTTTAAAGATGATGTACAGTCTTATCACAGAATTTAAAAAAAGTTCTAATAGCATCACAGAGAAGGTGACCTAATCCATAGAGCCACATATGAATTTCCAGAGATATGATGAGGGATTACATACTCACAGAAGACAATTTATCCATTGTTAATCACAACGAGGTGGGTCTCAATTCCTGCTTATTAGCATTACAGAGAGGGTGAATTAATCCTTTGTATAGATGCACAATTCCAATGGTGTAGATGTAAGTTTCCAGAGAAATGAAGAGGAATTTCATATTCACAGGCGATAAATTTATCAATGGTTGAACACAATGAGGTAGGTATCAGTTCTTGTTATATGATTAGGTATTTGCCACATTAATCACAGTAATAGCAGTAATGTGATTAATAGCAGTAATGTGATTAATGTGGCAATACCTAATCATATAACAAGAACTGATACTACCTCATTGTGTTCAACCATTGATAAATTTATCGCTGTGAATATGAAATTCCTCTTCATTCTCTGGAAACTTACATCTACACCATTGGAAATTGTGCATCTATACAAAGGATTAATTCACCCTCTCTGTAATGCTAATAAGCAGGAATTGAGACCCACCTCGTTGTGATTAACAATGGAAATTTGTCTTCTGTGAGTATGTAATCCCTCATCATATCTCTGGAAATTCATATGTGCTCTATGGATTAGGTCACCTTCTCTGTGATGCTATTAGAACTTTTTTTAAATTCTGTGATGAAGACTGTACATCATCTTTAAAGAACTTTAATGAACTTTGGAAATCTGTTTATGTACTAATTATCTACATTACTTCATGAGTATAGCCTCAACACTAGGTGTCTAGAGAACTCACATGTATTTTAGCTGATGAGACGGGACACGTTTATATGCTGTAATTTTTACAACTTTTAATAAAGCCTGTCCTTGTATGAAACGATTGTACTAAAAACCTATCCATTCTTGTTGCTTCTTTCTCGCGTATATATATAATATATATATATATTATATATATATAATATATATATATATAACAAAGTGAAGTTCTAAGGTACCGCACGAGTGGAAATATA
>NC_043004.1:100299975-100302475 GCF_006345805.1 Octopus sinensis | reverse complement strand
TGCTGGTTATTTAAATTTAAATTTAAAATATTCAATTTTTCACACCCTTATTATTTTAACACACACACACACACACTCACACATACACACACCACACTATATAAATATATATTATATATATATATATATATATATATATATATATATATATATATATACATACATATATGCAAATATATATATATGTACATTTATACATATATACATAGCGGTGTGTGGTAAGTAGCTTGCTAATCACCCACATGGTTCCGGGTTCAGTCCCACTGCGTGGCATCTTGGGCAAATGTCTTCTGCTATAGCCCCGGGCCTTGTGAGTGGATTTGGTAGTATATATGTATATATATATATGTATGTATGTATGTGTTTGTGTGTCTGTGTTTGTCTCCCTAGCATTGCTTGACAACCGATGCTGGTGTGTTTACGTCCCCGTCACTTAGCAGTTCGGCAAAAAGTGACCGAAAGAATAAGTACTGGGCTTACAAGGATAAGTCCCGGGGTCGAGTTGCTCGACTAAAAGGCGGTGCTCTAGCATTGCCGCAGTCAAATGACTGAAACAAATAAAAGAGTAAAAGAGTATATATACATACATACATACATACATACTTATATATATATATATATATATATATATATATTATATATATATCAAGAACAATCTTACTTTGAAAGAGATGCGTGCGTTCCGTCATATAATATATTAATAAATAAAACATATGCATATATATATATACATATATGTACGTACCTACCTCTACATTGTATATATACACGCATATATGAGTACAGGACACCAAAAAAAAAACGTCGAACACAATGAGAAACTAAAACATAGACACAAACCCAAGGAACTGGACTTTTTTCTTAACAACAAAAAATAGAGTACAGGACAAATAACACAAGGAAAAACCCCTTCTTCAGTCGCCATGGTTTCATCCTCATTGTGTTCGACGTTTTTTTGGTGTCCTGTACTCATATTGCGTGTATATATACATGTAGAGGTAGGTACGTACCGTACATATATGTATATATATATATGCATATGTTTTTATTTATTAATATATATATGTATATATATATATATATATACACGTATATTGTCTGCAGTTTTTCCAGAATACAAGTCAAATTTTCCAAACCAAAATTTACAGCTCAAAAGAATAGAGCGGCTATTATTACACCAAGGTGAATTTGAAGGTCTAATAATTCCATGTGAAATGCAGCGAAATTTGGAAAGTTAGTGATAATGTTTGACTATTTATAGGGCGCCGACTTGTATGCAGGAAAATGCATTGTAGACACGCTTAATACCTAATTGTTCTGTTACACATCAATAAACAATGAGTGGAAGCAGTGCATACTGTCCATCGTTTTATTATTTTTTTTTATGAGAAATAGTTATGAAATACTAATTCTCTTGGTCGAATAATTGAAGTAAACAGTTCTGGTGAATTAACAATGACAAAGTGAAACGACGCGAGTCGTGCTTTAAAAAGCGTTCAACGAAAGAGACTTTTGTGCTTTCACCAAGGCGTGTTTTTTCACAGGGACCAGAAATGTTTGGTTATATAACGTACGCAAACATATATATTTACTTACGACTTATGCACAAACACGTTGCGTATACATATATGTATGTATATACATATGCATAGATATCATCACTGAGAAATATCAGTTTTTTTTTTTCTTCCTGTGATATAACAGGGATTATAATGAAGCAAGAAATCTCTGAAATATTGTGTAGAAGGACGAGTATAACTATTGAAAAAATACCCAAATAATATTGTTATCCGTTATCATATGGATTACTCATTCTTACTTGTGTGAAATATCAATTATATAAATTATTTATCGGCATTGTGAATTATTCTCAAGCATGGATTAGTCATGGATTAGGTGTAAGTACACACTGCTAACCGGCCATACAGCGTTCCATGATATTGTTATCGTAATAATCTATGAGCAAAATGAGATCTATAGAAAATGCCTCTATTGACAATGTGGATTTTCACTGCGCCAACAGTACAAAGAGAAGCGATATCTCTCCACATATAAATACACAGATGCTCCCATCCACACACACACACAAACACACATGTATAGATAAACAGCCACACGCAAACAAAAAGAAATCAACAACAACAATAACAAAACAAAGCACGAACATGTATTAAACACATACGCACAAACATTCGCAAACACAGACAGAAATATATACACATTACTTCGCTGCATCACAGATACAAATAATGAAATACACATAAACAAACACATACAGACAAGCGCGCGTGCACTCCTACATATATATGTATATATAAGATCAAATAAATATATACATAATCGTGCCACATTCCACAGAGAGAGAGGCACATGCGCGCAAGTACAGAGACAGAAACAACTTGGGCAGAGATAAAAACACAAGTATATGATGCACCAATTACCAAATACATACAGAATTCGTACATAAATGCTTATTCATTCATGCATAAGTTTCATACGT
>NC_043004.1:100289975-100294975 GCF_006345805.1 Octopus sinensis | reverse complement strand
TCATCCCCTAAAGGATGAAATGCGAAATCCACCTCGGCAAACTTGACCTCAGAATGTAAAGATGGGCGAAATGCCTATCAGAATTTCGCCTGGCGTGCGAATGTGTTTATTTAAGACGGCAGCCTGGCAGAATAGTTAGCGCGCGAGAAAAAATGTTTAGCGGCTTCTCGTCCGCCCTTACTTTCTGGGTTCAAATTCCCCCCACGTCGACTTTGACTTTTATCCCTTTCGGGCTCGATAAAAATAATTACCAGTTGAATACTGAGGTCCATATACGCCATTTATTCCTTCCCCTAAATTGCTGGCCAAATTCGTGCCAAAATTTGAAATCAATATTGTTATTGTTGCTGGTGTTGGTGGCGGTGTGATAGTTGTTATTGTTGTTACTCCTTTTGGCGTTGCTGGTGGTGCTGTTGCTGTTGTTGTTAGTAGAGATGGAGTTTTCTTTGGTGTTTTGTCCACGGTGTTTTTGCTGGTGCTGGTAATAGTGGGTTTTTTGTCGATATTATTAATAGTCTACTTGCTGCTTTTGATGGTCGTGATGTTGTTGTTGCTATAGTTGCTATAGAAGTTGTTGGTACTGCTTGTGCTGATGTGAGATTCGTTGTTGTTTTTGTTGTAGGTAGAGTTGTTGTTGTTAGTTGCAGTGATTTTTCTGTTATCATTATCTTTGTCATCAGCAAGGCGGTATCCTGGCGTAATCGTTGGCACGCCAAGCAAAATGCTTAGCGGCAATTCGTCTGTCGTTGAGTTCCAAGGTTAAATTCCGCCGAGGAATTTCGGAGTCGATAAAATTAGTAGCAGCTGAGTACTTAGGTTGATGTAATCTACTTACTCCTTCCCTGAGACTGCTGGCCTTGTGCCAATATTTGAAACCATTTTCTTTGTTAATTTTGACGCTTTTGTTTTGGTTATTGATGTTGTGTGGGGGAACCAATTCTATGCACAAGAGAGAGAGGTGGGGAGAGAAAGAAAGAGGAAAGGAGAGAAAGAGGGAGCTGAAACAGAGAGACATGACAAACGCCTCTGATAATGAAAGCTTAGCTTCGATGCAATGCAGGGCTGTGTAGTATGGTTGATTATAACGTTGCTGTGTAGCCCTAGTTGTTGTGTAGCACACACGATCGGGAACACTATGATGATACTATCAAATAAGTTCTTTGCATATTTAAGGCGCTGTGTGCGATTTCAGAAAGATATGCCAGTTATTTGAAATATGACGGTCGTCATGGTACAGGCTCTCTCACTGTGCAGCGATGTATTTGATGCCAAGCACTGGCGCGTGGGAATGAGAAGCATGTGTTGTAGCGATTGAATTTGTGTCTAATTAGTGTGCATTGCGAGATCGAGTCTAATTAGTGTAGTTAGTGAGAAATAAGTCCAATTTGTGTTGTGTCATACAAAATCAATTGATAACTGTTATATATAATACCATCTACAATAAGTAGTAAATGCGAGGAATCCGTATGTAGTGTTAGTGTGATCACGTAGTTACTATGATGATGTGTAAATATTGGTACAAGACCAGGAATTTTTAGGGAGGGTGCTAGTTGATTACATTCACCCCAGTGTTCGACTGATAGTTAATATATCCACCTCCGAAAGGATAAAAGGCAAAGTTGACCTCGTTGGGATTTGAACACAGACAAACGAAATGCCGATATGCATCATGCCAGGCGTTCTAACGATTTTGCAAGCTCGCAAATGTAGCGCTACGCAATATATTGTAAAAGACATTCTTCGGTCTTGAATGATCATGGAATTGCACCTGGAAAGTTACCCGCCAAGGCACAAGTCCGAGCAAGGTTGTCTAGGGAAGCCCAGCGATCGCCCCTGCATGCCAGTCTCTCCTCTTCACGCCACCGATATTAGGAAAAGGCAAAGGCCCCATCCGTGACGTTGCAACAGCTGAGGGAACTGAAGCAACGTGAAATAAAGTGCCTTAAACAAGAACAAAGCGTACAGCCCATCCAGGAATCGAAATCGCTACCTCATGTTTGGGAGCGCGATGCTCTAACCACTGACCATGTGCCTTCACATTATATATATAATGTAGTAACCCGATAAATTTAGAAGCGTAGTAAATAGTGTAGTGCATTGCCGTAATCTAGTTATATGAGGAAGTATAGGTAGTGTTCTCTGCTAATGAATCGTTAGTGTATTAGATATGCACGTATATTCATGTATAATACATATTAGGGTAGAAGTGCAGCTACCGTGATGAAGTGTAATATTTGTCACTTTATACTCAGTGTGATAAAGTGTAGTCTTAGATTTGTAGAGAATTTAGTGTGGCGAGTTGTAATAATGTAGCAATGTACTTAGTGTATGTATAGTAACGATAAAGAATAATATGGAATTAGTGAAAGGTGTTATAATAACGGATAGAAGGTGTGTGTAGTGAATGTGGTATAGGTTAGGAAAACAGCTGTGTTCTGTAGGTTGGAAAGTAGTAGATTATATATGTAAGGAATATAGAGAAGGAGCAGAAGGTTGGTTTAGAAATACTTGTGTTATAGCCGTTGAGACATATATATATATATATAATATATATATACAATTAAGGACTGAACACGAAAAAGTGGACAGTCAACATGCTAGATATGACGTCAAATCGCCTTCTCCACAAAGATTATGTTCTCTTTGTGGAGAATGGCGATTTGACGTCTATATCTAGCATGTTGACTGTCCACTTTTTCGTGTTCAGTCCTTAATTGGTATATATAATATTTTAATCTTCGGATTCTTTTTAATGTGCTAGACCACTGGTTTTAATTGACTAATATCAATTTTTACCCTTAATTTTTAAATTATATATATATATATTTTAAATTATATATATATATAGATGCCTGTTTGATTAAAACCAGACTTACAGGTCTACTAGCTCTTCTGTATAACTAGAACCCTCTTTTTTCTTTTTTCTTTTCTTTTTGTCCCTTCTTTCCTATTTCTTTCTCTTTTCTCTTTCTTCTTTTTCTTCTTCTTATCTCTGTTCCTTTTCTCTTCTTTTAGTCCCCCTGTCCCCCCCTTTGTATGCTCCCTCCTCCATATTTCTCTCTTTTTCTTCTATTCCCTCTCTATCTTGGCCGATCTAGTAATATATTCATACCTTAAAGAGTTAAATAGCTGCAGCCTCTTGTGAATAGCAGTAAGTGATTAATATGGCAAACACCTAATCATATAACAAGGATTGTACCTACCTCATTGTGTGTCAACCATTGTGAAATTTATCGCCTGTGAATATGAAATTCATCTCCATTTCTCTGGAAATTTAATCTACACATTGGAATCTGTGCATTATACAAAGGATATTCACCCTCTCTGTAATGCTAATAACAATGATAAATTGTCTCTGTGTGAGTATATAATCCCTCATCATATCTATGGAAATTCATATGGATTAGGTCACCTTCTCTTGTGATGCTATCAAAACTTTTTTAAATTCTGTGATTAAGACTATGCATCATCTTTAAAGAACTTTAATGAACTTTAGAATCTGTTTAATTATCTACATTACTTCATGCGTATAGCCTCAAACACTAGGATGCTCTAGAGAACTTGCATGTATTTAGCTGATGAGTACGGACTCGTTTATATGCTGTAATCTTTGCAACTTTTAATAAAACCTGTCCTTGTATGAAACGATCGTACTAAAACCTATCCATTCTTGTTGCTTCTTTCTCGCGTATATATGTATATAGAATACATATCAATCGGTATGGGTATGTATTCTTTGATGAATTCGAACATTGCACACATATATTCTTCACACACACACAAACACGCACACACACATTCACATTACGTACGCACACAGATGCACATACACCGTGCATGTGAGTATATCTAACTCGGGTACGTATACCTGAATATATGTATATCAATGTAAGTATATTGTATACATTATATATATATATATATATATAATATATATATATATATATTACATATATATACTATATGCATATATATACATAAGCCTACACACAAACACACACCACACACATATATATATAGTATGTACACCAGGTACGGCGAAGAAACTGTCGTCTCAATTACGCAAAAATGAAAACACTGACATATCATTTTAAGAGACATATTTAACAAAATTACATAAAAATGTCTTGTAATCACACCAACGTGTGAATGGACTGGATGATTGATTTTTATCGCTCTCGGTACATATCTTCAGATTGACACTCAGACACTCTGAAATGGTCTGGAGCTTCCGGCGGGAAAGCCAAGCAGTACAGCAAGTCGTTTTCAAATTTCTGGCTGAGTGAATTCCGTGATGATGCAGTTTTTCTCACAGGTGGTCCCCAACAGATGCTACTATACTATGTAGTTGCTAAAATCAAAAACATGCCATGCACATGCGCAAAATAAACATAGAATGGTGAAAATTTACCCACCGCAACCTGTATCTCCAAAAGTTTTTTATTCTCTCTCTGTTTATTTCCACGTGTTCCCTTCTGTTGAAGAGCGTAAGCTTGAAATGTAAAAGACTTTCTCCCCGCCGAGTGTCAAACTAATACACTGCTATTGTTGTTTGTACACCTATCTTCGTCTTTTGTTTTTTGTACATTTCAACTATATATATATATATATATATATATATATATATATATATATCTTATATAATATATATATTACATATATATATATATATATATATATATATATATATATTAATATATATATATATATATATTATATATAATTATATATATGTATGTTATATATAATTATCAAAGGACATACTAGATGTCTTCCTGCTGGAATAACAGTCATAGCTCTAATTTAAATCATCAAAATACACTGATAATAAGTACAGAAATCAACCATCCAAAGGCAAATGAGATAAGACAGTCTTTCACCGCACATTCAAGTATTTCGACTCACGTGGACCGGTTTCTGGACTGGCAAAATAACCTAACCTTCTGCAGCACGCGTTAACATGATAGAGAACCCCGAACCGTCGTGTCGAAGTCTACGCT
>NC_043004.1:100267475-100284975 GCF_006345805.1 Octopus sinensis | reverse complement strand
TCGATGTTTCTGCATTCGTTAAACTCTTGGTCAGCCTTGACCAACAAAACCTATAATCAAAGAACATATTGTTTTGTTTTTAATCCTGTTTTCTACTTTTTTTTATTCGTATATTTATTTATTTTTTGCTGGTATTGCATATTTAGGATATAATTCCTTAAATGTGATACTTTTTTTTTTGTGAAGGCAATAGTTTGAAATGATCAGGCTGACTTTTTTTTCAGATGGAATGGACACACGCTAATCCATAGAGTTGGAAGTTCTGTCACTAATTCTTGTAAGTTATTCTTGCTGTTACTGATAGCAGTATATTTGCCATTCAGTGATTTTTTATTGGCAGAGACATTAGTCCGTCGGACTAAATATTTTCTGTTAACCGAGGTTTTGAATTTAGTTAAAATTTCGTCGAGGTCACCTTAGCCTTTCATTGTTTCTGGGTCGATAAACAGAAGTACTGAACTATTACTAATACAAATACAACGACATGCGTATATATGTGTGTTGTATAATAATATATATATACTATATATATTATATATATAATATATAATGTATTTGTGTTGTGTGTGTGTGTGTGTGTGTGTGTGTGTTTGTGTGTCTGTTTATCCCCCCAACATCGGTTGACAACCAATGCTGGTGTGTTTATGTCTCCGTAACGTAACGGTTCGGGAAAAGAAACCGATAGAATAAGTACTAGGCTTACAAAGAATAAGTCCTGGGGGCGATAAGCTTCACTAAAGACGGTGCTCCAGCATGGCCACAGTCAAAATGACTGAAACAAGTAAAAGAGTAAAGAGAGTAAAAGTATATGCATATATATATATATATATACATATATATATACATATAAAGAGAGTAAAAGTATATGCATATATATATATACCCACATTATATATATTATATATATACACATTATATATTATACATATATTATATACATTATATATATATATGCATATTACATATATGTGAACGCATAGTATATATATATATATGTGTGTGTTGTGTGTGTGTGTGCGTGTGCACACATCACACACACACATATATATATATATATATATACATGCATACACACTTATAGATACATATATACATATATGCATATATAAAAGCTCACGCATTTGTAAGCATAAGTGCATATACATACATGCATATGTACATACATCATTCATGTTATATACATAGCATGTGTATTAACTGAGGCAAATTTTGCTAATCGGAGCTTGACATAGTCAATATAGTCGACTAAACTATTTCCTTAAGATTGCTGGGATTGTACCTCAATCAGAAACGAAAGAGCGTCGAACAAAATGCCTTGCAGTTTTTCCTTCTAACTCTTTGCGTTCTGAATTCAAATTCATCCGAAACCAACTACGCCTTTTATGATCCATAATAGTAAACGTTACTAATTTAGGTAAGGTTATTCTATGAAGTCTATCCCATTTCCTGGTGACTGAATAACGGAAGGATATATAGTAAACTCGGAACAAAGGGTCGTAACTAAATATATGTTGAAGGTTTGGTCTTTTATTTTGTACTATTGAAAGATTATCTTAGCCGCCACGAGGAAGCTTAATGAAAAGTTGGATATTTGTCGATGTGTTCTTACCTTCCTTCACATTTTTAACGTTTGTTTTTGCTGTTTGTATTGTTATATTATTGACAGCGACGTATAAGACACAAAGGATTCAATATTACTTCAGATGAAATAAAAGGAAGGAAGAGAACAAAAACATTTTGTAAAGAAACAATTAACGAGATTTGCTTCAGTTAATCAATAAAGAGGACATAAACGCACTTATGTGTGTTTATGTACTGTATGTACTGTACGACTGCATTATATATGCGTGCATGTATGTTTTCTATTCAGTCGTTTCAGCAAACAGTCCTAAATCAGTCTCACTGCACATCCATCAGTAAATAGGAATAGTTGCTATCGGTTTCATGACATTTTAGCATTCAGTATGAAAACTCATTTCAATAGCAAAAATACTATTGTATATGTCAGGACAAAAATAGTATTTACCTCTGTGCTATTGACTGGAGCAGGACATTTCTAGGTTCTATAACTTGTAGCGTTAAATAATTCTTAAATAATATTCACGACAGGAGACGCGGATGCGGGCAGCAGCATCGAAATCCCTTGTTGATCAAGTGCCACGTATCAGAGGTGGATTCACAAATTAGTGTAGCTCATTCAGCGGGCTGAAACATTTTAAAGGATTTTAAGGATTTACTACTACACAACAACAGTGACGCACTACTAACGACTCTTCTAACACCCAGAAGAAATAATGGTAGGGAAATATTCAATATGAAATAGTAAGATAAGAAGTCAATTTAAAGCGGCGTGCTAGTATAATCCTGAGCTAAATGCTTAGAGGCATTTCGTCTGTCTTCTCGTTCTGAGTTCAAATTCCACCGTGGTGGACTTTGCCAATCATCGTTTCAGAGTCAATAAAAGAAGGACCAGTTGAACGCTGGGAGCCGATGTAATCGGCTTACCTCCTCACCCCAAATTGTAGCCCTTGTGCCAAAATTAAAAATCAATATATGAAATCATTTATTAATGATTTCCAACTCATCAAAATACCCGCTACATAGCTTAGTTAACTAGCAAATGAATGATATCTCTCCCAGCGAAATTCTCACTTTAAGATATAATATGAATATCTTTCACAAAATTGGAGCCCATCCCTCTTTCCTCATTTAGCACACTGCATCCTTAATTTCTTGAATACACTCAGACTATTTATCGGCTTTTCCTTGTCAATTCTAAAGACTTACTTTCATGTCGTCAAAGGACGCTACGGGTTCTTTGTCTTTTGTTCTGGGCTTGCCCTTCCTTATCTGTTTTTCTTTTATTTTTCTATAATTTTACTTGTTTCAGTCACTCGACTACGGCTATGCTGGAGCACCTCCTTTAGTTGAACAAATCGATCCCAGGACTTATTCTTTGTAGGCCTGGTATTCTAACGGTCTCTTTTGCCGAACTGCTAGTTACAGAGATGTAAACACACCAACATCGGTTGTCAAGTGATGGTAGTGCGACATACACAAACACAAAAACACACACAAACACACACATTTACGACGGACGTCTTTCAGTTTCCGTCTACCAAATTCACTCATAAGACTTTGGTCGGCCCGAAGCTATAGTAAAAGACACTTGCCCAAGGTACCTTGCAATGGGACTGAACCTGGAACCATGTAGTTAAGAAGCAAGCTTCTTACCACACAGCCACGCCTGCGCCTCTTTGCATATAGTTTTTGCTTCTGGGTAGAAAGTGTCTCCACCCATCTGTTGTTTCTCTTCAATCTTGTAAAGATCCGCTCAGCTTCATACTCTGCCTTTCCTTGCAAAGAAAACCCGACGATATTTATGACTATCCTTGAAATTACAAACTATGTTCATGGGCACTTCTCGGGTTATTTCTTCTTCTACCACTGTCAGTCACTCTGTTTGCCCTTGCCTCTCTCCTTCCCCCACTCTCTCACTCGCTCTCTCTCTCTCACTCACACTCTCTCTCACTCTCTCTCTCTCTCTCTCACTCGCTCTCTCTCTCTCTATCTCACTCACTATTTATAGATAGATAATTTTTCAGTAGTAAAATTTTCAGTAGTAGGCAAGGCATTTTAGTTAGGAGACTGGCTTCACAACCATATGTTTTTTCTGCTCAGTCCCGCATAACCCACGTGACTTGAACACGTGACTTCCCCTATAGCCTTGAACCGACTAATGCTGCGTGTGCGACTTTGATAGACGGACACTGTACAGAGACCCGACATGCTCTTTAACACAACTATTTGCTAACTGCGAGCAGTCGTCTTTAGCGGAGTCCACTCTATATCACATTATCGTGACAGGTCACCGATTTCAGAATAACTTAAACTCTCGCACATTGCAGTTTCCTTAGGCACTCTAAAAGGTCATTCGCAACTCCTTCACTCATCTCATCCAACTAAAACATAACAGATTGTTGAAGTGTGCGTCATTGCGTTTGCCTTGTACAATATTTTTTTACCAGTATTGTTTGCATCCTGTAAAACAGCGATTTCAAAAAAAAAATGGACGTTAGAATGAATGTTGGTTTCAAATTTGAACACACGGTTAGCAACTTCAAGGGACAGGGAGTCGATTACATCAACCCCAATGATAAAATGGTTACTGTTTCATCAACACAAAAAGGATGAAAGGCAAAGTCAACCTAAGAACGTAAAGACGGAGAAAACGCCGCTAAGCCTTTTGCCCGGCGTGCGAACGATTCTGTCAGCTCCCACCGTAACGTTAGAATAAATATTGGCTTCAAAATTTTGGCTCAAGGCCAGAAATTTCGGGTGAGAGGCTAAGTTGATTATATCGACCCTAGTGATCAACAGGTGCTTATTTTATCCCCCCCACTCCCAAAGGCAAAACCGCCCTCAGTGATATTTGAACTCTGGATAATAAGCACGGACGAACTGCCGCAGAGCATTTCGTCCAGCGTGCTAATAATTCTGCAAGATCACCGCCATAACGTTACAATGAATATTGAATTTAAAATTAAACACTGAGGTAGATTTCTTGAAATAATTTTCTAAGCGATGACAGGGTATTTTTCAAGTCCAGTGGCTGAAGAAAGTAATGGAATAAAAGAATTAACGTAGAGACCGGTCGGGATGGTTGTTTTTCTGGTTTCCTAAAGCCTGTCATCGAACAGGCGGTACACGAAAACGTACAAGGATACTCATGGTGATAAACATACGATAACGCCAGCAAGAAGACCAGGACCACCACCACCACCACCATCAGCAGTAGCAGCAGCAGCCGTTCAAGAATTTGAGCCTGGAGATCTCTATTTCCAGCGAGTTCGAGGGCCACCTCCCAGTGGTGTCGGGCGTCAACGAAGAGCCCTCGACTACAACAAAACGACCAAAGTTTTTTTTTTTTCCAAGATCTGGGGTCTTCCGCCCCTAAGCCCTATAGACCATCACCTAATCACCCTTACCCGTCTTGTTGCTTAACAACAACAACAACAACAAAAATCAGCAGCAGCATCTCCGTCAACACGACAACGACCACAACCACCACTAACAGTTCAACAGCCGCATAACCATCATCACCTTCAACAATATAAGATGAACGGAAATAATAAACAGAACTTTAACCTAATAACACAAAACAATCAGCTAGAAAAACAATGATCTGTACCTGAAAGCTAATTTTACGCCATACAACATATAAGCATACACATATATTTATACATATATATATACATACATACATACTACATACATATATATATATATATATATATATATATATTATATATATATGTATATAATATATACACATACAATGTACACGTAAGACGTATGGTACGAAAGTATTTTTTCAGACTTAAACCGGTGTAATAAAATAATGGAATCTAAGGAAACTAGCGATGTTCTGCGTCGACAAAAATACAAATTAATTCAAACAGTGAATTAAATTTTATGCCGTCATAAAACTTATTCCATTGTTTGAATTAAATCATTGAATATTTGTGTGCAAATACAAACACAGAAATACAGGCCTATATATACATATGTGCTGCATACAGAGATACACACACAAATAAATGAAAAAAAACAAAAAAAAAACACCATCAGTGTTTCAAAACAAACAAACAAAAAAAGATTAGAAAACAACTGAGCACAACAGTATTACTTCCACTTGCCTACTTTTCGCTCTCCTTCCATGTTGTTAAACAAGAAACAAACAAATACACAATATCCTCATTTGATAAATGGCTGCTGGGCAGAATTCTGCTTCTGAAGCTTCCATTCATTGATGCAGCAGGAAAATACCCTAAAACGTATCCCACATCCACTTCCACAACGCATACACCCCCGCCATACACACACACACACACACACACACAGAAGATTCTTTTCCCCCACCTCCCATAACTCTCTCACACACAAACAGATTCGTATACAAACGGTGTTGTTGCACGTAACAGGCAAAGCATGCTGGAATGCAGAAATGCAACAAGTAGACTTGCACGCAAGCAGCGTAAAGCGTTCAGCTTTATTAGAAAAAATTGCCTTGATGAAAGTGAATTGTAGCAATTGTTGCGCGTTCCGAAAATTGAAAGTGATGTGATTGTATGATTTTATTGTGCGAAATTATTTTTTTCTATGCAATGCAGTTGTTATATGCGTGTCTGTGTGTGCGTGCGTATGATTGTGTGTGTGTGTATACCAGCCTGTGTGTGTGTTTATACCAGCCTGTGTGTGTAATTTCTGTGTTTGCGTGCACGGATGTGCGTGCGTTTCTGTATCTCCAAGTGTTCATTTTTTTTCTTTTCTTCGTTGTACTTTGTAAGACGTGGTAATTTTTTTCTCTTTTTCTTCTTATACCATGCTCCTATTTTATTTATATCTTCATTACCATTATTATTACTACTACTACTACTACTACTACTACTATACTACTACTACTACTACTACTACTACTACTACTGCTGCTACTACTACTACTGCTGCTGCTGATACTACTTCTACTACTTATTATTATTACTACTTCTACTACTACTATTTATTATTATTATTATTATCATTATCATCATCATTATTATTATTATTATTATTATTATATTATTATTATTATATTATTATTATCATTATTTTAATCATTATTATTATTATTATCATTATTATTATCAATTATTATTATTAATTATTAGCTATCATTATTATATTATTATGTTTATTATTATTATTATTATTATTATCATTATTATTATCATTATTATTATTATCATTATTATTATTATTATTTTTTATTATTATTATTATTATTATTATTATTATTATCATATCATCATATTATTATTATTATTATTATTATTATTATTATATTATTATTATTATTATTATTATTATCATTATTATTATCATTATTATTATTATCATTATTATTATCATTATTATTATTATTATTACTATCATTATTATTATTATTATTTTTTTTTATTATTATTATTATTATTATTATTATTATCTATTATTATTATTATTATTATTATCTTCAATAGTAGTAATGGTATTGTTAATATTTTAATTTATAAATTAGAATTTATTTTCTCTTCTTGAAAATATTTTCTTTATATTTTATTGCTATTTCCTTGCATTATATTTCTGCAAACGTAATTTTTTTTTCTGCCTCGTTCTTTGTGATAGATTATAAATGAATCCCAAGAAATCTCTGTGAGTTCAAGGATTCACATCGCTTTGTGTTTTGAATTAGTTGTTCAACAGGAAGAGCAAGCAATGAAAACTAACAGCGACTCTTCGTTTATCACGGCCTGTTACAACGGAATTCACTCTAGCAGATCCCAGCATGTAGAGCTGATGTATTACAATACAGCACACGCTTTTTTAAATGGATTGAGCGCTTCCATTCATACTGGGGCACGGTCGATTCCTATTCTACACTATTACGTGTAAACGTGTCTATTCTGTAACTATATACACATCACAACACAGGCACACAAGCAAGCATATATATATATAATATATTAATAAATAAAATAAAACATATGCATATATATAAACATATATCTACGTACCTACCTCTACATGTACATATACACGCATATATGTGTACAGGACACCAAAAAGACGTCGAACACAATGAGAAACGAAAACATAGACACAAGCAAAAGGAACTGGACATTTTTTTAAAAACAGCAAAAAAATAGAGTACAGGACAAGTAACACAAAGAAAAAAACCCTTCTTCAGTCGCTAAAAGTTTCATCTACTCTACGTTTCGAAGGATATATATATATATATATATATACATACATAGACACATATCTATCTAAATATCTTAAAATCCATATAATTTTGCAAGAAAGGTGAACACATACACAAACAAACACACACTTACACACACACACACACACACACACACAGAGGCACACACACTCACACATACACGTGCGCGTGCACACACACACTATAACAGAATGCATTCGTACCATACAACGGGATTCTCTGGATGGAATTAATCTAAAAACACTCTTATGGATAACCGAGACCCAGAAACAGCTGTTGGTTTTGTAATACTCTCTTCCACCACTTTAGTTCTCTATATCATTTGTACTCTGTATATGAAGGACGTTTTTGGCGAACACGTACATCGCGTCCGTCATCTACTACCGCCTGACCGTCGTACCTTGTCCCGACCCTACCATCACCAAACTACAACGCATCCTCTTTCGCTTCTTGTGGAAAGGATGCGTCCCGATGGTCAGGCGATCCATTTGCTGTCAACACCCGTTAAAAGGAGGGCTGGGCATGCCGTGGTTGATGATGCGCAGACACGCGCTGAGACTGCGACATCTCTGCTCTATGTAGACGACGGTGAACAGGTGTGGTCGCCGTTTGTGAGGCACGCTTTCCCGCAGCTCGTCTCCATGACCGAACTGCAGTCGTGGATCAAAAAGAGGCCGAGGAAGGGCGAATGGCACCGCGAGTGTCGCGTTGCTCTCAAGCAACTCTGCCGTCCTGGGTCGACCTTAAGTGACTTCAACACAACCAAAGCATTCTATAGGGGTTTATGGAGGGGAGGTACGACGACGAGCTCGGGGCGAACCTGGACGTCGACGAGGAGTACCTGACCCGCCTGTTCGGGACGACTTTCGGGCCAGGGCCCATGGACAACTTCCAGAGATCCCTGGCCTGGCAGTGCTACCGAGAAGCGCTACCCGTTCGGGATAAGCTCTACAGACACGGCTCGAGAAACACGGGGCCGACCTGCCCGAGATGCGGTCAGAGCGACGAAACCGTTCTGCACGCACTCGTTCAGTGTCCAACAATTTCCGACCTGTGGGCTTATGTCGAACAACTGCTGTCACGTGTGGGACGAGTCGGTTTATCAGCTGAGTCTATCGTCAATATTGTCACGCTTCCTTCCTTCAAACGAGAAAGAAGAGCTATTTTCATCATCCTTGTGGCTATGGCGAAAGAATGTATCTGGTGGACGCGTCTGAAAGGATTGGAGACAAACACTTTCCTCTCTGGTCAATCTCTCATCAACTTCTTCAAGTACCACTTGAAAAGGAAAGTGAGAGTAGAGAGGCAAGTTTTGTCTAGCGAATGTTTTAAAAAAAGATGGGTGAATGTAGCAAGAATGGCACGTATGAATGACGAAGCCACCTTGAGCATAGTCCTATGAACCCAGAAATCGAAAACAGAGAGTTGCTTATTTGCAAAAAAAAAAAAAAAGAAATATAAAATGTGACTTCATTGACCGAGGTTACCGTGGTCTTTTCCGTAGGCTTTTCTTTCCACGGGTAAACCTCACCTGTCCTCCCCTTTACACTTCATATTGACATTTCTGTGATAACGATCGCTATTGATCATTTTTTTTTTCCTCTCCCCCTTTTTTTTTTTTTTAACCCCCCTTTTTTTTGTCCTCTTTCTCTCCTTTTACGATCCCTTTTGATCGAAACTCCCCCTTCCTTTTTTTTTTTTTTTTTTTTTTTTTAAACCTTCAAAAGAAAAGCTCTACCTTGTAATTTGTTCTATCTGTGTGCAGCCCTGTGTGGCTAATAAAGAAACATATATTTATACATATATATTTTGTATTTCATGTGTTTAATATACTGACTTGTCAAATTTGCTTCTCCTCAATTTGCGTGTCTCTCTTCCCCTCCTTCCCTCTCTCTCTCTTTATATATATATATATATATATATATATAGAAGTAAATATATGACACAACGAAGTACCGATATTTACTGGAAAATAGCGAACGTACGTTCGCTATTTTCCAGTAAATATCGGTACTTCGTTGTGCCATATATTTATTCTATGTATAATTTTCCCTCACGGGCTATTCTTTACTGGAAAGCAATACTTTCGTATCGCATTACTATATATATATATATATATATATATATGTCTCTTTTACTCTTTTACTTGTTTCAGTCATTTGACTGCGGCCGTGCTGGAGCACCGCCTTTAGTCGAGCAAATCGACCCCAGGACTTATTCTTTGTAAGCGTAGTACTTATTCTATCGTTCTCTGTTGCCGAACTGCTAAGTTACGGGGACGTAAACACACCAGCATCGGTTCTCAAGCTATTTTGTTTTTGGGGGGGCAAACCCAGACACACAAACATACACACACACACACACACCACACACACACACACATATATATATATAATATATATATACGATGGGTTTCTTTCAGTTTCCATCTACCAAATCCACTCACAAGGCTTCGGTCAGCCTGAGTCTATAATAGAAGACATTTGCGCAAAGTACCATGCAGTGGGACTAATTCCGGAACCATGTGGTTGGTAAGCAAACTACTTACTACACAGCCACTCCTGCGCCTATATATATATTTATTAATAAAGTTGCAAAGACATCACAAAGACTGCACTCAGAGTTTCGCGTTCCCGTTCGTCAAATTGATTTGGTTATATATAAATAAATACTGAAAAAAATTTTGAGTAATTTCACAATTTGATATTAAGTCGCTTTCATTATAGCATGACATAAAACAAATATAAATGTAATGTGTGCGTATATATGTATGCACGTGTATACATATATATATATATATATATATATATATATATATATATATATATATATATATCACAAATCAGCACGAAGCGTAAGGATGCAGAAAAGCATCAACCTACTAGAAATAAGGCAGCGAGCTGGCAGAAACGGTAGCACACCGGGCGAAATGCTTGGCGGTATTTCGTCTGCCGTTACGTTCTGAGTTCAAATTCCACCGAGGTCGACTTTGCCTTTCATCATATCGGGTTCTATAAATTAAGTACTAGTTGTGCACTGGGGTCGATGTCTTCGACTTGATCGGTTTGTCCCCTCTGTGTCTGCCCCATGTGGGTAGTAAAGAAATAAGTATTTATTCTGCCGTTACGTTCTGTGTTCAAATTCCGCCGAGGTCGGCTTTGCTTTTCATCCTTTCAGGGTTGATAAAATAAGTACCTGTTACGCACTGGAATCGATGTAATCGACTTAATCCATTTGTCTGTCCTTGTTTTCCTCCTTTATGTTTAGCCCCTTGTGGGCAATGAAGAAATAAGAAACAAGAGCTAAAGTCTTAATTAAACCACTGTGAAGCACCAAGATTTTATACACAGTTGATATTAATAGTGACCCTATCTCAAAATTTAGTGTTTGAATGTTTTGTTTATAAATATATGTGTTTGAGAGAGAGAGAGAGAGAGAGAGAGAGAGGAGAGAGAGAGAGAGAGAGATAGTGTGTGTGTGTGTGCCTGTGTGTGTGTTCGCGCTTAGATATGTACATGTAATATTGATTTAGGCACACAGTCACATGAACGTGCGTGCACTCAGACTGTGTGCACGCATCTACATGCAGATGTAGTTAATGTTGTCACCCTTTCCTTTCCGCATGCTTTTCAAGTGCAGATGGTACACCAACCAGCAAAGAACTCTCTATCGATTCTCTTGAACTTACGCCACTAAATGTCGCAACTGCATCATCATGATTCAGACGAAATAAATTTCTAATGGACAAATGAACATTATTTTAATCATCTACCAATGAAACATGAGTATTCTGGTACTACCGGAACATCTATCCGTATTATTAGATCATAACATCCATTCATATTACTTGTTTCCTATAGATGGAAATATTCCGATTAGGGTATATTCTTCTTGAATTGGTGTATATTACCAAGGTGCTTGAATAAGTGGTTAAGGTATTCAACTCCAGATTGCAAAGCCAAGAGTTCGAATACCGTCGGCGCATATCTTCTAGGGTAAATTGATACATACATATGTATATACATACATATGTATATATGTTTATGTCTACATATATACACACACATACACGCACAGACACACACGCATATATATGCTCTTCTTCTCTTTTACTTCTTTCAGTCATTTGACTTCGGCCATGCTGGAGCACCGCTTCTTAGACGAACGGATCAAAACTCCGGGACTCATTCTTTGTAAGCCTAGTGCTTATTGTATCGGTATATTTTGCCGAATCGCTAAGTTACGGAGACGTAAACACACCAACATCAGTTGTCAAGCGATGGCGGGGGACAAACACAGGCACACAACCATATACATACATACATACATACATACATACATACATACATACATACATACATACATATATATATAAATACACACATACATATATATTTATACATATATATGCATATGTGTGTGTGTGTATGAATGTGCCTGCGTGATGATAAGCTTGCTTCTCAACCGCATGATTCTGGGTTCAGTCCCACTGCGCGGAACCTTGGGCAAGTGTCTTCTATAATAGCTCGGGCTGACCAATTCCTTGCGAGTGGATTTGGTAGACGGAAATTGAAAGAAGCCCGTCGTAAATATGTGTATATTTATGTGTATATATATATATATATATGTATATATATATATGTGTGTGTATATATATATATACATATATATGTGTGTGTGTGTGTATGTGTGTGTGTGTGTGTGTGTTTTGTGTATGTGTGTGTGTGTTTGTGTGTGTGTATATACTTATGTGCGGGTCTTTGTGTCTGCGTTTTTCCACGAACCGTCAATTGATAACCGATGTTGGTGTGTTTACGTTCTCGCAACTTAGCAATTCGGCAAAAAGAGACCGACAGAATTAGAACTAGGCTGATAAAGTATAAGTCCTGGGTTCGATTTCTTCGGCTAAAGGACCCTTTAAGTTGGTGCTCCAGCATGGCCGCAGTCAGATGACTGAAACAAGTATGAGAATAAAAGTAACAGAATAAAAGAAGAATTCTGGGTAACGCTGAATCTCCCCGAGAACAACGTAAAGGATACGCGCGACTTTGGAATACTCAACCACTTGCCAGTTCCGCTGATCGAATAAACTGGAACTCTCGTCGTTGTAACAGATGTGGTATCAAAGATGTATACAGATATGGCCATAAGTCGCTTGATCCATTTCAAATAAATAAAAGATAGGTAAAGCGACTTCCTTGGCCATCCCTGTACTTATTTTAACATTATCACGGATATTCCATTAAGTCACTACATTAAGGACTATTAAAACTCAACAATTATTGTATATTATACACCTTGCTTAGAGAATTTGAACACTTTTTGCTTCGTTGGTAACAAAAATGGCAAATCTTGTTAAAACACATACGCATTCACACACACATACACGAACACACACATAAACACAAACATACACACACGCGTACGCACAAATACGCGTACACAACTACACAACTATATATGTATATGTGTGTGTGTGTGTATATATATATATATATATGTATATATGTGTATACATATATACATGTATGAATATATGCATATATATATATATATTATATATATATATATAATCACACACACATATATATACATAGATGTATACATACATGTATGTATATATATCCATCTATCTATATATATATATATATAAAATCACATATATATATATATATATACATAGATATATACATACATGTATGTATTTATATATGTATGTATATATATGATATGTATATATATGCGTATATATAATATATATATATATATATATATATATATATATATACATATATATATATATATATATATATATATATATGATGTGTAAGTCCGTGTGCGTGAATGTGTGTGTTCCTTTCTGTGCTTGTGTGTGTGTTTATGCGTGTATGGCTTTGTGTGTGTGTATATATATATATATGTGTGTGTGTGTGTGTGTGTGTATGTGTATGTGTGTGTGTGAATGAAATGTCTGTTCGAAGCGGAAGCACCCTTTCGTCATTATTGCGTGTTTCCTGCTTCACATTTCAGTAACTGAAAAATTCAAATTGAAAGGACAGGTTTCTTTAATTTTGACATCATTATGCTTTGCACTGAAAATTAAGTATAGCTGGCATAAGAGACGAATAAACAGGAGGTCTAAAACAATTAGCGGAAGGAAGAACAGAAGAGTTGAAAATTAATTTTAAAAAACGGCGTTATGTAAATGCATGTGTGGAAGTATGTTTATACACAGATGCATACACGCACACAAACACACACACATATATATTATTTCTTTATTGCCCACAAGGGGCTAAACATAGAGGGGACAAACAAGGACAGACAAAGGGGTTAAGTCGATTATATCGACCCCAGTTCGTAACTGGGAATTAATTTATCGACCCCGAAAGGAGAAAAGGCAAAGTCAACCTCGGTGGAATTTGAACTCAGAACGTAACGGCAGACGAAATACCTATTTCTTTACTGCCCACAAGGGGCTACACACAGATGGGACAAACAAGGACAGACAAAGGGGTTAAGTCGATATCGACCCCAGTTCATAACTGGTACTTAATTTATCGCCCCGAAAGGATGAAGGCAAAGTCTCGACTCGGCGGAATTTGACTCAGAACGTAACGGCAGACGAAATACCTATTTCTTTACTGCCCACAAGGGGCTACACACAGATGGGACAAACAGACAGACAAAGGGGTTAAGTCGATTATATCGACCCCAGTTCGTAACTGGGAATTAATTATCGACCCCGAAAGGAGAAAAGGCAAAGTCAACCTCGGTGGAATTTGAACTCAGAACGTAACGGCAGACGAAATAATTTTCCCTTATTTATCTGCCCACAAGGGGCTACACACGATGGGACAAACAGATAGACAAAGGGAATTAGCCGATTATATCGACCCCAGTGCATAATTGGTACTTATTTAATCGACCCCGAAAGGAGAAAAGGCAAAGTCAACCTCGGTGGAATTTGAACTCAGAACGTAACGGCAGACGAAATACCTATTTCTTTACTGCCCACAAGGGGCTACACACAGATGGGACAAACACAGATAGACAAAGGGAATTAGCCGATTATATCGACCCCAGTGCATAATTGGTACTTATTTAATCGACCTCGAAAGGATGAAAGGCAAAGTCGACCTCGGTGGAATTTGAACTCAGAACGTAGCGGCAGACGAATTATCGCTAGGCATTTCACCCGTCGTGCTAACGATTTTAGGGGATGGAACCTGTCGATTAGATCGACTTCAGTACACAACTGGTACTTAATTTATCGACCCCGAAAGGATGAACGGTAAAGTCGATCTCGGCGGAATTTGAACTGAGAACGTAACGACAGACACTGATATATATATCGTTGCTATTATGTTAAACTGTCGTATGTCCAAATTTGGCTAAATGCGTTTTTTCTATATTTATTTTTGCTTGCAATAGCCGTTTTTTTTTGTTGTTCACACTATTGCATCACCAGCTGCTTCAGATGCCAAGATATCAAAAAATTGTCGAAGTGTAGTTGAACGGACTTGCTATGGAATGGTGAAACCATTTCTTCCTTTTCTGAAAAAAGCAACGTTTGGGACTTTGCATAATAGTAACGATATATATATCATAACATATGAAAATAGTATATTTTAGGGGTGAACTTAGAAAAATATGTATAAAGTATCGTGTAACACTTTTATAAATGAGTGAAATGTCCACAACAGCTTAGAAAAAAGGTCTGGCCGAGACATATTACATTATATACATATATTTTACTTGTTTCAGTCATGAGGTTGCAGGCTTAATGTGTTTCATCTAGAAAGTCGATACCGAAATTAATTTTGAGTTTTATACGTACCTCATGAGAATTCTTCGAGTAACTATGTTATGAGTTTCTCTCTCTCTCTCGCTCGCTCGCTCTCTCACATGTACAAGGCACATATACATACGCATAAATAAATACGTACATATATACATATATGTATGCATATATATATGCATGCGTCTTTTATTTATATACAAATATATATATATATATATATATATATATATATATATTATATATATATACATTTATATATATACATACATACATATATATATATAATATATATATATATATATATATATACATACACACACCACACACACACACACCACATATATATATATATATATAAAACAAATATCCACAAACCCTCCGCTTCCTAAATTCATTTGCAAGGCATTAACCGGTCCCTCAAAGCTTCTGCAAGAGCACACGACTTTCTAGAAATAGGCACAAAATTTCCTTCATATCACACCTAATCATATCAAAAGAAGAAGGCTGCATTAGGTAATGTAATGATAGATACTCCTACAAAGACTGAACGATTTCCTCGAAATATATTTCATTATAAGTGATTTCAAGGTTAGTTTCATGGCTGAACTTTTAAAGCCTGTATTAGCTGTTGTACAGCATTCTATTGAATGTTGTTCATCATGAGCTCACATTCTGTTAAAGCATTAAAAATATTTACTGTTTAGAGATTTTGGGCTGCTGTCATGCCAGGGCTTCGTTATCAAGTGATTTAGAAGAATATACAGTTCCTCGGGGAAAATTTTTTCCCTATTATAACTCACTGGATTATTATATTTACTTAAAATTTTGGTGATCAACTTATTTAATCTTTCATTATCAAATTTGACACTTTTCATCGAGAATTTTTTATATTTTCACCATTATTTGTCGCACATAAATGCATACATATGTATCGCACGTAACTACATACATGTATGCACGAACACGTAAACATGCATACACACCATCATGTACATTTGAATCTGATACCATTAGAAGTAACACAGCAGGTTGTGAAAGATAAATGTTATCAAGCCTTCTTTCTTGTGACGCAAATGCTTCGAAAGTATGTCTCGTTAATTAAATTATCTCTTCATCTATTATACACATATAACACACAGAAGCAAAAAAAGGATTTTAAAATGCAAATTGAAAGGAAGAAGAAATAAGCTAATTCCCTTTGAGAGAACGTGTCTGTGTTAAAACATCTTAAATATACTGATTCATAAAGTATACGTTGTTAGGTTTGACTGTCACTCTGACTACCTAGTTATATCTCCTCACCATTTTATCTTTCCAACCTACATGCTTGCTTGTCTATCAAATCGACATGAATGTGTAAGATTGCTATGCCTGATATGTAGTTCTTTATTTTGTTTTAGTCATAGGGTCTAAGATCTCCTGAACCGACGTTTATATTAATGTTTTTTGCCACTGACATCACCTTCACCACTAATATTCGGATCGCTACTATCAGCATTGTCAGCATCACTATCGTCATCATCATACTTTTCTAACCAGACTCAGTAATTTTATTGTTAGGAGAACACTCTAAAGCTTTGAACATGTTCTTGATCTAAACAAAGTTATACCACCAGATTAATTAGTACATGGTTGCTTACAGACAGATTCCATTCCTTTTGAGACAGAGGATGAAATACATCTACCGCTAAAATAATGATCTCTACTCCTCGGGGCCGAATAGGGTCCTTCCACATTCACTCATTTCAGTTCGACTCGCCTCCACTTCTCTCATCACACTTCTCAAAATTTCAACGCAATGTCAAGTCCATCCTTCTCAGAACGTCGGCTGTCTAGATTTCCACTACACCTCTTTCTGTCTCACGTTCAGATTGACTAATGAAAGGTCAAAG
>NC_043004.1:100252475-100262475 GCF_006345805.1 Octopus sinensis | reverse complement strand
TAACCTCCAACAATGCATGAAGACCCTCATCAATAACCCTCATCAGCTGAGGAGAAGTGGGCCATTGAAAAATCAAAATCAACCCCAAAGTGTTCTTTTCATTTGCGAGGGGAAACGCAGGGTCACTGTCTCCACGTAGGCCCTCTAATTGACGAAACTGGCACTCTCCAAGATAATGCCAAATCCATGGCCGGAGATACTGCAGAAAAAACAATATGCTCTGTTTTCAGCAATCCTGATATGGCGATCTGGGCTGTATCAGTGATGTCAACCCCCAACAACACTATATCGGACATAACGTTAGTGCCCCTGATGTGTTAGCGGCGATAAACGAAATAAAACAACAATCAGCAGTAGGCCCCGATAGGTTCCATGCTTGTGTCCTGAAGTGTGTCGACACCAACTTGCATCTCCCTTGCTAATCTGTGGAGAAACTCACTGGATGCTGGCTATATTCAAAAAACCTTCTGTCCCAGTCTGTTGTCCCAGTTTTCAAAAAGGGAAACAAGTCCCTTGCAGTGAATTACGTCCGTCTCACTCACCTCTCATATCATCAAGGTATTTGAGAGGGTGGTGAGATCTCGAAAACCCAATTTCTGGAAAGCAACAGACGGCTGATCTCCAACCAACATGGGTTCCGTAATGGAAGGGAACTGCCTAACGCAGCTCCTGCATCACTTTGAGGACATTTTGAGAGCTTTGGGAGAGGGCTCCACACACGATGTCATCACCTTGATTTCAGTAAGGCCTTCGACAGGGTCGATCACAAGATCCTATTGAAAAAAACTATCCAACATTGGTTGTCTCTGGAAGTTACTGAAATGGATTAAGTGTTTCCTGACAGACAGATCTCAACATGTTGTAGTTGAAGGGGTAAAAAATCAAAGCCCAGCCAAACTCAGTAGTGGCGTTCCGCAAGGCACTGTGCTGGGCCCACTTCTTTTCATCATTACATTAATGACATAATGGACATCATCAAGCACAAGCAACATAAACATCTTTGCAGATGACTCCAAGCTACAGAAGGTCATAAATGAGGCGAGTGACCGGACATGCCTTCAGTCAGATCTACTGGCTGTTATCCATGGGCAGCAAAAAAAAAACAATATGCTGGAACGAGGATAAATTTGAGCTAATCCACTTTGGAAAAGAGGAGGGATGCCCTGAAACTCCCATACTCCCTTCCTTCAGGTGAAACTCTCGCGGCGTCCAACAACATCAGAGGACTTGGGAAGTATTGTGGACAACAACGTAAGCTGGGCCACTCATATAAACACCAAAGTTGACATGGCCCGCAGCAGTGTTCTGGATTCTCAGAACTTTCCAGTCGAGAGGATATCCACACCATATCCTTTCTTCTCCACTTTTGCCCGACCCCACCTTGAATATGTTGTCCACTGTGGTCTCCCACACAATACAAAGGTATCATAAAAGTTTGAAGCACCTCAAAGGGCAATCACAAAAAAGATAGATGGCATGACAGGCCTCGACTATGGGTAGGCGAACGAAAAGCAAAACTTATTCTCTCCAACGTCGTCGTGAGCGCTACCTCATCTGCATGATGTGGAAAATATTCCATTAGCATTGCCCAAATGATGTTGGCATCACCTTTAAGGTACATCCAAAGCTTGGGCCCCGTGCCATCCACCCAAAACAAAAATCGCACTCTCATCTCATAACAACAATACGGCACAATTATTTCACCTCAATGGCCCCGCTCTCTTTAACATTACACCAAAACACATTAACAGAAACTGACCCTATAGGGTTCAAGAAGTCTTTGGACAGATTCCTTCAAGAAATCGAGGATAAACCCCCTACCCGGATATGTCTCTGTAAACAATAACTCTCTACTTGAGTGGGCCATAGTGCCCAAATTCTGACTTGAAAGACTTCACCAGGTGGGTGCTATTAAGTTAGACATGGCCTGGGCCAATAGTGGCGGAAAACCTATCAAAGTATCAAAGTATATATGTATGTATATATATATATATATATATATATAATAAATATTAGGGAATAAATCCAAATTTACAGGGAAAAAATCAGATTAGGATTAAATCCAATTTATAGTAAAATTATAAAATATTATTAGAGACAAAACCACTATTTTGCAAAACAAACAAGGAAAGACTTAATCAATACATAAATTTTAATAAATAGTCAAAAAAAAACGCACTACAATCGTTTTGTCTTGACGACAATCTTCAGGTGGACTTCCAATCTAAAAAATCAAATTTTAAAATATAAAAATAATAATTTTAAATAATTAAAGTATAAATGAAAAAATATAAGATATAAATCCAATATAACCTATATATAATCCATATCGAAAATATATAGACAATTACCACGAATTCCCTAAAACAAAAAACCATGATAAAACAAAACTCTTAAAAACATATAACGAATAAAATCTCCCTTTGCTAAACACTAAACAAACCTATATAGTAATCCCCCTAACCTAAACATCACACACAAATACACACACGTAACACAGACCACGACTTATACACATACCTATACTAACTTATAAACCTCAATATAACCAAAACAAAAACCACCCACTCCCTCCCCACAAGACAAATTAACACATACATCCCAAAACCTAAATAACAAAACCCATATACACATTCACACACAAACACACACACACACACGCAAAACACGCACACACAACAGATACATATACTCCCTCACATATACGCATATACATACTCACTAAACTCGACAATACAACAATACTTACACACCCACAAAAATCATTAAATACATTTATTAGCTTTACTCACCTTAGCAGCTCTAAAACAACTTGCAGTAACCCAATCCCATTCTCTATGCCTACCTCACTACTACACTATTCCATTCACACTTCCCAAGCAACGCTAGTCCACACCCGGTTATTCACGTGGAAAAAAAAACGAACACCACTCAAAATTATGAATGAAACAATGTAAAAAAATAACCAACATTTGAAAATAGACAAAATACCACGAATTACCTAAAAAAACCATGATAAACCAAAACTCATAAAAGCATATAACGATAAAATCTCCCTTTGCTAAACCCTACAACAAACTTATATAGCAATCCCCCTAACCTAAACATTCACACACAAATACACACACGTAAACCCACAAGACCCAAGACTTATACACAAACCTATATTACTAACTATAAACCTCAAAATACACCAAAAACCCACTCCCTCCCACACAGACAAATTAACACATACATCCCAAAACCTAAATAACAAACCCAAATACACATTCACACACAAACCACACACACGCCAAAAACCACACACACAACAGATACATATACTCCTCACATATACGCATTATACATACTCACTAAACTCGAATATACAACAATATTTACACACCCACACTCATACAGATAAATAAATAATTATACAACTAAAAACTCACAACCAATCTCATATACATAAACACTCCTATGAAAACAACATTAAATACATCGTAATTAACCAGATATCAAAAATAACAATAGAATAAGGATAAATCAAATACATACTTACAATTCAGTTACAAATTATGAAGTGAAATAAATTCTTAGCCGTTTAAAAAACCAAAAAAAAATTACGTTACCATAGAAATAACTTATGTAAAAAAGAATACGAGCCATAGAAAGTAAACGTCATTCAAAATATGAATGGAGAAATATAATAAATGGAACTAAAAACTATATCCACGTAGCAAACCAACGTAACTTAAAAAAAATTTATTATGAATGGATTCTTTAAAAACTACCATGAAAATCATATATATACATTTATGAGCTTTAGCTCACCCTAGCAGCTCTAACAAACAACTTACAGTAACCATAACTATTCTCGATGCATACCTCACTACACAACTAATCCATTCACAATCCAAGCAACGCTAGTCCACCACCCGGTTACAATTCCCATCTCCACCATTCATTCACAATTTAAACGACGTTCCCTTCCACACGCTACGATAAGCCTCAACAATACACCGGAGATACACTTACACATCCGTGCGGATGGGTGAGAGTATACATTAAGTGTAGTGATGGGGCTCCCATTACTAAAACAATTTGTACCTGTATGGTAGTCTCCATGTGTATATTCACGCACGGGTATAAATGCAGGGGGTACACGCTCACTTCATTTGCGTGTACACCTCACATGTAAATATGCATACTATTGTGGCTCGATATATGCAACAATGTAATCGCGCCCGTGTGTGTTAGCATTCACTGGTTGTGCAATTCACCATCGGGTGTGTGTGAGTGGGGTGTAAACGTATCGCTGTGGAGGTCGAGCTTGATACGTATATAATTAGTGTGTATTAGGGGTGTAAGTACAATTATGTGCATGTGCTTCACGCACTTGCGTCCATGTATGGATGAATATATTGGGATTACTATGTGGGTGTTTGTAATAGGGTATGGGGGGGAGTTTTGTATGTATGGGTGTGGGTTCATTTGTGATGGGGTTAGTTGGTGATTATTAGTATGTTCTGTATATTTGGGTTAGTTATGATTATTTAGTGTGTATAATTGTATACATATTAATTGGGTGATTGTGAATGGGATTACTCCCATTTTGGGGATGTATGTGTTTATTATCCATATGGGGCGGGAGTGGCCGTTAGGTGCATATGCTGGGCTCACATGCAATCCCAAGTACAACGAATGAAGTGGGCAATATATTTGTTATGGGTGTGTGTACTTTATTATAAAAGACAATACCCAAATAAATCTGTCAATTCAACATACCAAATAAAAAACAAAAAAACAAAGGGATCTAAACATTCACCACATACATACAAAACTCAATAAAAACACCACTAAATAACACCCCAAAAATATAAATATATCCTCCAATACATATAACAATGCAAAATAAAAATAAATAATAAACTAAAATAAAATTAAAAATAAAAAAATAAAAAAAATCTAATATAAATTATTAAAGTTTTAACGTACCATAAACTGTTAAATTAATATACATTAAAATGAACTAATTAAAACAAAGAAATATCAATAAAGACTAACTATAATTAAAGCCTAGACAACATAATCCAAAAATATATTATCTAAACTAATTAAACTAAACTAAAGTAACCTAAAAGGGAACTATTATTGCTATTTATCATGAACTTATTATATAGGTAAAGAACTTGTGTCTGCATTTTATTTGCGCTCTTCACCAGTATTAAGTAAATTATCATACTTATAAAATAAAATTTCTTTAAAACTCATTAGAGAATAAAAAAACAATTAGCTCCTATATTATATGATTTAGTTTTACAAATTATTTCCCATATTAAACTATAATTAATATTTAGTGATTTAAGACTCCAATGTACTACTAAGTCCGTGGTGAGTTAATTAAGTTTTTATTTTAAAAGGAATTCATATGTTGTGCGATTTTAGTTTTATTTTTGAGGAAGGAGAACCTAGAAACATATAAACCGCTTTTGTGTAATTATTATTTAAAGTTATTATCATGTAATGTAACTATACATTTATACACTACATCGTTAATATCACAATTATTATTTAATATACAATTAGATTTATTCTATACATGTACAATTAATATAAGTCTTATCATATTAATATTATTATCAAATAATTTCTTTTTATAAAAATTATTCAGTTATATTTATTAAATGAAGAAATAATGTTACCAACATTATTAGTGGTAGAGTAACCAACTCCAAAATTATTAAAAGAGAAAAGTTTCTATATTTACGATTATCTAATAAATAGTTCTATAACATCTTAAAATCTCTTTAATAATATTCGTTTTTACTGATCTCCATAAGGAAAAATATAACCAAATTTATTCTTATTAACTTATTATTATTATCATTATTATAAATATATTATAATTCTTTATTTTATTAAAAATTATCAGAATTATATCTATGTACAGCATTTAAGGAATTATTAATATTAATTATTTATCAATATAATTATTATAATAATTATTAAATTTATTTTTATTATATTATTCTTATTTATTTATTATTATTATATTTTATTATATTATTATTATTATATTATTCTTATTATATTTTTATCATTTTTAGTATTTTTTTTATAATATCTATTTTTACCACTTAAACCTAACAAAATTAAAATTATTATTAGAAGTATCTCGAAAATTAACAATAAAATCTTTATCGCGTAAAATTATAAAATTTAATATTCCTATTATAACCTGCCCCTCTAAGGGCCTCATTATAATAATTAGCATGTTTATTAAAAATCTCTATATCATAAGAGAGTAATGAAATACGTTTACTTATATTATTAATCAACGATTTTTAATAGAAAATGGGTGATTCTATTAACATTATATATCTAAGGTTCTCATTAAGTTATGATATGGTGGTGTTTACCTGTAATAAGATTAAAATTAACATCTAAATAATTAACATTATAATTCTCCTTATATATAGTAATACGTAAACCATATCTTTAAAGAAAACTATATAGTTTTTTCTTTATATACTTCTAGATTCCTATTAGTACAATTCTTTGTAATTAGTAGAAGATGTCTCTATATAAACCACCTCTTATCTTAAGAATTTCTAATTGGAGAGTTCAGATAAAAAGAAAAATACCTACTAAATCAGTAGTGTGCAGAATCTGGTGCTCCCATAGGTATATCAAAAAAATCTCTAGTATCATTCCTAGCCCATAATTTATTTTTATATTTATTAGCGATTCCTAGCCATTTTAATAAATTAACTTCTTCCCGTGAATGCCCACTTTATTCATTGCGAAAATAAGCGCTTTATTAAACACAATTTCATTAATAGAAGAATAATAATTATCTATATCTATTTGAATAAATTTATAACGATTTTATCTTAATATTATTAAACCATTTCAATGTATTATTATTACTAAACCATAATTTTAAATAATTAAGTTTATTTAACTTATCAATATATTTATCTAAAATAAATTTACTTAATTTACCTAGGTCCGATTACATGGGCAAATTAATCTAACTTTAGGGTCTGATAAAAATTATCTTATGGTCTTTAAGAGTAATTCTGGGGTGGTGCAGAGGTACATAAGGTTCAGTTTATTATCCAACTCATATTTTAACATTACTACTTTAGAGGCCTTATTAATATTATAAAGAATATATCTGGAACAATTTTATTTTTTAATTATTTCTTCCCTAATAGTTTATCATATAAATTAACATCTAATTTATATAAGTTCCTTGTTTTATCAGATTGTACTATAATACCATCCATATTATCAATATCTTTAATTTTAATTGCTAAATTCCTTAAATATTCATTATTTCTATTTGGGTTATTTATGGAATTCAATATTTTTTACCACCTTCCATATACTCTCTTCAAGTAATTGTAATTCTTTATTAAATGGAGGTTCCTTCTAGATTTAAAATTAGAGGTAAAATTATCATTCCACTATCAATATCATTAAATAAATAAAAATTATAGTAAAAAGCTTTCCATTTAATTCTAGAAATAAAATCTTTAACATTATTAAACAATGTATGATTAAGTCTTTCCTGTTTGTTTTGCAAAATAGTTGTTTGTCTCTCTAATATATTTATATATAATCTATATATATATATATATATATATATTATATAAATTATAAATAAGGATAATATCGATATTTGAATATCGATGTTATCAAGTGGCCAGCATGGGATAAAATACCATACAAAGGTAATAATTGTTTTACAACTAAAAATAAGAGCGTCTGAGACACCACCATGCCGAAATAGCAGTCAAATCCCTGACTCTAAAGACCACCTTAAATGTTCATATCACACCATGAGTTAAGACAGAGGGACAAAATAGACTAGCAAAATGATATTACTGAATAATTCAAGATCCTGGTTTTCTAGCTTTGCCTTCATCAGTTGAATATATCGGAAGCCCATCTGATATGTTCAACTGATGAAGGCAAAGCTTATTTAAAGCAAATCTAGAAATCCAGGATCTTGAATTATTCAGTAATATCTTTTTGCTAGTCTATTTTGTCCCTCTATCTTATCTCATGGTGCGATATGAACATTTAAGGTGGGCTTTAGAGTCAGGGATTTGACTGCTATTTCGGCAATGGTGGGGTCTCGACACCCTTATCTATATTATATAATATCTATATATATATATACAAAATGTAACAAGAACGCAACAGACGACAATAAAACATTTGGATAGACAGACGATGCGAAGACGGACAGTAAAATGTCAAGGACGGGTCATTCGCAAGTTCCTCTCATCAGTCGAGTCACCAATTTATCCTTAAAGTTTCAGGCAATTACACTTAAAACTGTTCAAATCTGGCTGCCCCTAAGAGTCTAAGCCAAGAGCATTAATTGTTTGGGAAGAAAGCAAGCGAATGTGTACGACAACAAAGGCAAAAAACGAAGAACATGTAACATGATTACAAATAAAAAAATTAACAACAAGTGTCTTTCGACTAATAAAGACACATCAAGTTGAGTTGGCGTGTTTAGAGTGGAAGCCTTGAGGCAGGATTATAAGAAAGGAAAGTCAAGGGACGGGAATATCAGAGATGTTTCGCGGCTGGCAGTCAAGCCAACAAAGAAAGATCATGCCTGACCGAACACCGGTCACGTGGAAGGTTAAGAGGGAGATAGGTGGCAGCGCGATTGAAGGGTTAGGGGAAGAACGAGAAAGAGAGGAATCAAAGTGACATAGAGAAATGAACAAGGGAAATAAACGAGGATGAAAAGTCAAAATTAAAGGAAGAGAAGGCCAACAAACGTGAGAGAGGGGTAGCGTGAGAAAAATTAAAGAGGAAAGAAAGTATGAGTAGGTGGGGGTGGCTAAAAGAAAGAGTAAAAGCGACGTACAAAATTTAGATACATACTTGCAAAGTGAGCAAAAGTGTACGTTCGCCGATATATTTAAATCCAAAAAATGGAACAAGAACGCACGATAAATGATGCGAAGATGGACAGGAAAAGCATAGATGGATCATTCGCAAGTTTCTCTCATCAGTCAAGTTACCAAATTATCCTTACAGTTTTGGGCAGTTACACCTGAGACTGTTCAAAACTGGCTGCCCCCTCCCGCTCCGAAATCTAAGCTAATAGCATTGAGTTTTGGGGAATATTACGCTTTTGTATTTGGTTTGTAAGATGTATGTGAATTCGTGTGTTGAAGCATATTTTATTGTGTCTAGGGAGAGTCATTCTCTTTTAGTGCCTTATAACTTAACACACTCACCAGTTCGATTTCCACTCATTTACTCATTTATTTTGAAGAGGTTGCAAGATGCAATGAAAATTTTAGAAAAAATAGGTAAATGAATGGAAATCGAACCGGTGAGTGTGTTAAGTAATAAGGCACTGAAAGAGAATGACGATATATATATATATATATATATATATATATATACCAGTTATATAAAGTTAAAACATGGTCTGGTTTTCAACTTTCCCTTATGATATTTTAACATGAGAAAAAATTTTTTTTATGTAATGGTCATAAAGTTAAATTAACGCTTTCAGGCAGAGTAATCATCACATTTGAAATGTGTTTAACTTACAGTTGAATTTTTGACAACTTTAGTACCTCTTAGAACGCTCTAACAAGCTGACTTTTTTAGAATACGGTTTCGACCAATCCGCATGCAGGTTAAACATCACAGTTTGCCAGGCGTATCAAAAGTCTGTAATTTGTTTATATTTATATGCTAGAGATATTTTTTAATCCATATTATTAGCTAGTTGTTATATTATTGCTACTATTTCGGTTCAGAACAAGTTTGAACATTTCAATAAACCGTTTTTCTTTTATCTTTCCAACTTCACTCGTGTCATGAAGTTTGTGGAAAGGAAAAATGTCCCTATATGTTTGCCCAATGGAATTTCGCAAACATTGGTGTTCCGGATTTGATGTCTGTGGACTCGTGAGCGTTCCGATCATGGATTCCCTGTCTCGTCTATATATATTGCCTTGCAATTTCGGCA
>NC_043004.1:100237475-100247475 GCF_006345805.1 Octopus sinensis | reverse complement strand
TTAGTAAAGATAAAATCCATTAATCATTAAACCAATGCACTATGCGTGGCATATTCAACTAATCTTCCTCATCATTGTTGAATTTGTGATGTAGCCGATACTAAGATTCGAACTTCCATCATATATTTTACTTCCCACTAATTTACGAACAATACCTATTTCTTTACTACCCACAAGGGGCTAAACACAGAGGGAACAAACAAGGACTGACAAAAGGATTAAGCCGATTATATCGACCCCAGTGCGTAACTGGTACTTATTTAATCGACCCCGAAAGGATGAGAGGCAAAGTCGACCTCGGCGGAATTTGAGCTCATTTCGTAGCGGCAGACGAAATACCGCTAAGCATTTCGCCCCGCGTGTTAACGATTCTGCCAGCTCGCCGCCTTCTAATTTACGCTTAACTCGAGAGGATACATTCACACATCGATATACTTGGAACAATAGATACCTGAGTCATACTTTGTCACTTAAATTATTAGTCTTTTGTTGTTTAACCCCTGGTCATACCTTAAATAGTGTACCTGTGATCAAAGGCAATCCTGTTGTGAACATCCCGTCTCCTTTATCGCAGTATATCTACAGCTATATTATCGAACCTGTTCTTTATTTTTCAAGATTGAGGTGTATGATATAAAAAGGGATATGGTTGCTATTTTTAGCAAATAGAATGGCTGCTCACTGGCTTCATAAGGAATACTTTAAGTCTGCTCAAATAAAGAGCTACACAACAATAACCACAAAAGCAACAACAACAAATATAACAACAACAACATCCACCCTAAGGACAGGATAGCCACATCTAGAAACACTGTTTGATCAGCTTCATTCATACTCTACATTTACTCAATCAGTGTTAATTTTAGCAATTCCATGGCTCGCAGCTCCCACCGCCATTACGAACGTTCGCAAATCTAAATTAGGAGTGATTCAGATCTCTTTGAATGGTTTTATAGTCTTTATAATTAAAAAACAGAAAATATATATTCATGAAGTATTTTGCCTTCTATTTTTTTCCCTCTTTCCTAACTACTTTCTCATCATGACATTTATAATTTATTATTCCGTTTTTTCTCGGCAAATGTGGATATTTGCATATTAGATCAAATAATTAAGGAAGAACAAAGAAGCTTTGCCCGTGGGATGTATAATGATCACCTAAAGGGAAAAAAAGGTGTTTCTTGAAAGCAATATTTTAAATATATTTTAACAACATAGTATTTTATACTCTTTATTCTATATTTTAACGATATTACCATATAATAAAAGTGTTGCTCTTGTTATTTAAGACCAGTCTTACTAAGCAAACCATGCCCATTTTTATGCGAGCATTTTGCATTTAACTATAATTACATTACCACATCTGGCGCGTCCTTCCTTTTTAAAGACATCTGGGCGTAGTTGCTGCAAATTTGGCTGGGAATAGAAGCAGGTCAAGCCACTGCAGAGATATTCCCTCGTTGGGTTACTGGGACTGAGGTAATAAAACACACACATACAAGGCTTTCTCACAAGTCGAAACACTTTAATTTTAGTAAACTTTTATCTATTAAAGAACTACAAAGATGTAGGCATTCTGACTCCTACACATTTTTGCATTTTATGAAAGAATGAACTGAAATCAAATAAATTGGCTAGTGTATTTAAAAGAGGGAAACTGCAGTAGTTGTGGGTATTTTTAATCCCCCAAGTTAGCCAGGATATAAAAGAAGATCCATTATCAAAATACTTCCAAGCTGTGAACAACTCATTTCATACTTTTGAAACTCGAACGGTTTAAAATATTAGTTTCAAATCCGGCAATTTCGATAGAGGGGTCAAGTCGAATATATCAATGGGTACTTATTTTATCGGCCACGAAACGATGAAAGGCGATGCCGATATTGGTGGAATTTGAACTCAGGCTATAAGGAAGGCCGAATTGCCACTAACCACTAACGGTTCTGCCAGCTCACTGCTTTAAAACATTTTAAAATATCCGAATCGTATCTAAGTTGCTCATGTGCCTTGAGCGACGGCTAAGTTGGGTACGAGAAACAAGTAGATATAACACTACTGATTGAATATGCGGTTAGATGCATTAGCAAGATTCTCAACAATAATTGTTACACCGAATAAAACTACGAAACAATATTTAGCTTGAACTGCTGTTGAGCTGAGGACATTGAAACATATAACGTAATACGGGATCAAGTTTAGCTATGCTGTAAGACCTTACAGACTCGTTTAATGACATAGAGAGTAAATTAATACGAATATAATGAAGATAATTGGTGGCAAAGGAGGAAGAGGAGGACATGTTTAAGCGCACATATATACCCATGTCATATAGACATCCACACAAATAAACGCAGAAAGATATCAAAATAGACACATGAATGTATTCTACAGTATATGGTTCAATTCCCATATTTTCCTTCTTATGCCGTACTTGTGATTGTACCAGCGGTCTTTATATCAGTTGAGAATCGAATTCAGGTAAGTGTCATCTGAGGAAATTTATCTAAAATGATTCTCTCTCACACGTATGGAGTTCTAATGAATTCATAATTTATCTTACAAGTGGAAAATGCATAGACAGGGAAACCAAACGCTATATGTATTTTTACTATAGTCTCGTGCCGACCAAAGCTTTTGAGTGGGTTTGGTAGACCAAAAACGGAAAGAAGTCCGTGTTATACGTATATGTATATATTTATAAATGTGTGTGTGTGTCTGTACATGAGTGCGTGTTTGCAACCCCACCTTTGGCATTGCTTGACAACCGTTGCTGGTGTGTTTATGTACCTGTGACTTAGCGATTCGGCTAAACAGACCGATTGAATAAGTACTGGACTTAAAAAGAATAAGTTCTGGGGTGGATGTGGCAGACGGAAGCTGAAAGAAGCCCGTCGTATATATATATATATATATATATATATGGGGATGGGTGTTTGTGTGTGTGTGTGTGTATGCGTGTATTTGTATATTTGTGTGTCTGTGTTTGTCCCTCACCATCGATTCACAGCGGATGCTGCTGTGTTTACGTCCCCGTAACCTAGCGGTTCGGCAAAAGAAACCGATAGAATAAGTACTAGGCTTACAAATAATAAGTCCTAGGGTAGAATTATTCGACAAAAGGCGCTGCTCTAGAATCAAATGACTGAAACGAGTAAAAGCATAAAAGAATAAAAGAACAGAAGAATGAACACACAGAAATATTGCAGGTACGCGCGAGAGAAAGAGGAGTTATTGGAATACAAGCTAATATAAGAAAGTTTATATTTCCATATATCGCTATAAACCTTTGATTATATGTATACGACCAAATGAGCAAAGCGTATTTTCACCTCACTGTAGAATAATTTACAGGTTTGTGGTTAAGACATTCATAGATAAACCATCATGTTTATACCTAACCTGCTTAACGAGATGGAAACCAAATTTAGTTACTGACCTAACGAACCATACATATATGGTAAACATACACAGACATTATTATATATATATATATATATATATATATATATATATATATATAGTTAATCCAAACAAGAACACAACAACAACGCGAGGACGAGGAACAAATAAAGTATTATTGGACGCTCAGGAAAGAAGGGAAGAAGGAGGGTTTAACGTTTCGAGCGGAGCTCTTCGTCGGAAACATAGGAGAAGGAAAGATCCCGAGAAGGGAAGACAGAGGAAAAAAATCGCCAGCGGTACTCACGAGGTCACACATATATATATATATTCTGGCGTGTGTTTGTGTGAGTGTGTGTATATGTATGAAGATGTATACGCAACCATATATATATATATATATATAATATATGGTTGCGTATACATCTTCACACATAACACACACTCACACAAACACACGCCGGAATATATATATATATATATATATATAGATGGTGTGTGTATGTGTTGTGTGTGTGTGTGTGTGTGTACAGATCCAAGAGTCAGAGTTAAAATATACTGGTTTGCGGAGATTTCATCCTAGCAATCGTTGTTTAGATATCTATTGGTGATGTTGCGAAACTATACTGAAATCACGTGATACAATCATCCTAACACTAGTGCAGACGAGAATCCTGTGCCGATATGTAATCTGTGCATTTTAGCATTATTTCTCAGAACTACTGAAGATAATAGCTCTTATACAGCGTATCCTAGATAGTATTCGTTCAAAAAAGACTCATTATACTGGCTCATTTCATAAGTCTCTGTAGCATTTCTGCTCGGTCGCGAAATTTGTTTCCCTCGTGAGTCCCGGACAACAGTAATGAACTCATTTGCATACAACCAATCAGAGCTCATTCTAACCTTGTTGTCAAGTTAACAAGCACATTCTACCAAATAAACTCAAGACGAAGAACGGTGTTGTAAGTCGACAGATCGCCAAGTTATGTCTGATTTTAGAAGGGGACAAGTAATTAGACAGATTTACATCTATAAGGAATATCGGATCTTGTTAGGGTTCCCATATGGTAAAGATGTGGATGGGGAAAATGTGGGTAGAAGGTGATGTGCTAGCAAAGTAAACAGCAACGCAAATAACTCCGCAAAGGCAGCCACAAATAACGCGCGCGTGTGTGTGAATTATGCGTGCAAATGAGTCTATGTATGTGCGACGGTGTGCATGTGTGTGTGTGTGTGTGCTGCACGTCTGAGTGTGTGAGTTATACGTGTGTGCTTGTGCGCTTTTGCGTTCCAGCTTTCATTGTGGACTGCTTCCATGCATACGTTTTAGCCTACGTGTGTGTCTGTGTTTGCGCGCGTGTACTCATGGCTTCTTTTTTTCATGCCTACATGTATGTATTTTTTATATGATCTACATGGACATCTCCATGTACATCTCCATCTGCGTATGCGAGTGATACTGCATAAATATAAATATCTATGAACTTCCCTCTTACATGGTTGAAGCAAGAACAAAAAACTTTCTTAAATGAGAAAAGAAGCATGGTCTTTCCTTTTCCGAGTGACCGTATCTTATCGCCCATCACTTGTTATGCGCTCATAAATTAGTTTGATAGTTGAGCTCTGATTGGCTATATGCAAATGAGTTCATAACTGGGGTCCAGAAATCTTGTGAGGTAAAAAACTTCCGGTCTAGCACAAAATTTTATTTCCTATTGAGCTTCCAAACGTTCCGACAGCATTCTGCAAACTTGTTAGTTGTAACAATTAGATTTCAGTAAAATGCGTTCAAAGTGCTGTTGCGCTTGTCTCCTTCAATCTCGAATATAAAATATATAGTAATAATGTACTAAAATTACAATAATCTACGAGGGAATTAACGCTGCTATTTCAAATAGTTCAATTGTCTACTTAAAAATGTTTTTTTTTTCCTGCTTCTTTGAAACAATCTGAATAAGGCACCACTGGCGAAAATTCGAAGTCACTATCAAGAAAATTATAAGAACCTTTGTTTTTGTACATTCGTACATACATACGCACGTACATACGTATATATAAATATACATCCCGTTGTTAATGTATGTCTTAAAGGGTAAAGACACCTGTCGGTCACAAATGCACGTAGAAAGTTCTCCTCCGAGGCACAAGTCGGAGTAAGGTTGTTTATGGAAGAACAGCAGTCACTCGTGTATACCTGTTGCTTTTTTCCACGCCACTGATGTTGTCCAAAGGAAAGGCGACGGCCGATACAGCTTGGTACAAGCAACTCATTTCGACATCTGTGTGAACTGGAGCAACCTGAAATAAAGTGTCTTGCTCAAGAACACAACACCACAGCCAGGTTCGAGAATCGAAATCACTACCTCATGATTGTGAGCCACTTGCTCTAAACAATGAGCCATGCGGCTACACATACATACTTATATATATATATATATATATATATATATATATACTATATATATATATATGTGTGTGTGTGTGTGATATATATATATATATATATATATATAGTTATGTTCATTTGTTTAGCGACAATTCTAGTTATTTATTAACAGACATGTTCGCATAGAAACATATATACAAAATGCTTACTCACACATACAATTACTCGCATACGGTGGTACACGGTACACCAATGTTATTCCAGCAATAATGGATATCATTAACTGTGGACAGTGGCGATACTGATATCATTAACTGTGGACAGTGATGGTATTGATATCACCGCTGTGTGATAATTGCTAGCATTAGCTGCCGGCTTTATTTCATGGAGTCGAGTGTAATTTGATCCATGAATCCTCACCTCTGGCAGTTAAACTGTCAGAGTTAAGCTATGGTGTGTGTGTGTGTGTGTGTGTGTGTGTGTGTGTGTGTGTGCGTGCATGCGTGTGCGTGTGTGTGTGTGTGTGTTTGTGTGTGTGTCTGTGTGTGTGTGTTCATGTGTCTGTAAATATAATTGAGTATGTCTGCATACATGTTTGTGCGTATGTGCGCGTGTAAGAGGCAAATAAAGAATCAGAGGAGAGAAGAGAGAGAGAGAGAGAGAGGAGAGAGGAAAAGAGAGTATGTGCATTCGTTTGTGTGTGTGTGTGTGTGTGCTTCTGTGCACCTGCACATGCGCGCGTGTGTTTGTGTGTTCCTATATTTAGATGTCGATTTGGGTACGTCTCTATGGATAAATTTGCGCGTGCGATTGTGTGTATGTATGCGACATGTGCATGCTTCTCAGTGTATAGGTGTGCATGCCTGCATGAATATGTATGAGTGCGTGTCTGTGTAAGCTAGCTAAATGTATAGATAGATAAGTGTGTGCGTGTATGCATGTATTTGGTGCGTGCATGAGTGTGTGAGTGTGTGGGTGTGTATGTGTGCATGCACGCATGCGTACGTGTATGTGAGTGTATGTGTGTGTGTGTGCATGCGTGCTTGAGTGTGTGTGTGTGTAAGTGTGCGTGCGTGTGCATGTGCGTGCGGGCGCCTGTGTGCATCTGTGCGTGCGCGTGGGTATATATGTGAGTGTATGTATGTATGTATGTATACATGTTTGTGTGTGCGTGCTTGTGTGCACGTGTGTGTGTGTGTGCGTGTGTGCATGCGTATGTGTGTGTATCAGCGTGCGTGTATATGTGCATGCGTGTGTGTATGTGCATGCGTGCGTGTATGTGCCTGCGTATGTGTGTGCGTGAGTGTATATGTTTGTGTATGCGTGTACGTGCATGTGTTTGCGTATGGGTGTGCTTGTGTATGTGCATGCGCGCGTGTGTGTGTAAATGTATGCGTGTGAATGAGTCTATGTATGTGCGTCTGTGTGCATTTGTGTGTGTGCTGCACGTCTGCGTGTGTGAGTTGTACGTGTCTGCTTGTGCGCTTTTGCGTTCCTGCATCTATTGAAGGCTGTGTCTGTGTTTGCGCGTGTGCGCTCGTGGCTTTTTTTCATACCTACATGTAGCGCCTACATGTATGCCTACATGGACACCTCCATGTACATCTCCATCTGCGTATGCGAGTGATAGTGCATAAATATAAATATCTATGAACTTCCCTCTTACAATGATGTATGTATATGATCATATATACTCTTTTACTCTTTTACTCTGTTACTTGTTTCAGTCATTTGACCGTGGCCATGTTGGAGCACCGCCTTTAGTCGAGCAAATCGACCCCCAGGACTCATTCTTTGTAAGCCTACTACTTATTCTATCGGTCCCTTTTGCCGAACCGCTACGTTACGGGGACGTAAACACACCAGCATCGGTTGTCAAGCGATGTTGGTGGGGACAAGCTCAGATACACAAACATATACACACACATACATATATAAATATACATATACGACGGGCTTCTTTCAGTTTCCGTCTACCAAATTCACTCACAGGGCTTTGGTCGGCCCAAGGCCATAGTAGAAGACACTTGCCCAAGGTGCCACGCAGTGGGACTGAACCTGGAAACATGTGGCTCGCTCAGCTATCAGTTTCTTAGAATATATTAGAATATAGTCAGGAAATGTACCACGAACTTGAAGGGGCTTTGATCCAAAATTTAGATCAATTGATTGTATTGTTGCCACGCGAATACTTCAGCAACCGGAATATGTAGGTGAAAAAATAGTAAAAAACACCATGCTGAAATATTGAGCCTACATTTTACACGCAAAAATGTGAAGAAACACAACAATAATTTCGGATTTTGGCAACAAAAAAAAAACAAAACAAAAAAAAATTAGAATTCATTGAATTGACTTCATATCATGATTGATTCATGTTAGAATTTTAATTTTAATTCAGAATATAGAAATATATAAAAGATCATTTACGTATTTATATATTTTGGTTTAAGAGCTGCTTTCGTCACGACATTGTCTTTTGAGAATATAACAAAGAAGATGAAGACGATGATGATAACGATGACGATGACGACGACGATGATGACGACGGTGATGATGATGATTTCTAATTTTCATACAAGGCCAAATTGAGAATATTTTTATCAATTAAATTGATCTTAATAATTCTCTGCTATTTTATTCGATTTGGGAAAGCAGTCCCTAAGTTTTTGAGCTGTGGTTCAGGGCTGTAAGAGCTTAGACATCGGAGACACCAAAAATGCTATACATACATACATGCATGCATACACACACGCACACACACACACACACACACACACACACCACACACACACACACATACACACACATACACACACACACATACATACAAAGAATAAACTGTACCGTGTTATATCGAACGATATGATGTATTTGATATATCTATGATCAAATGTATGACCAACCTACTTTTGTTTCAAATACAGCCGAGACAGAACTGCATATCTATCTAATGTATCTTTAAGTCTTTAAGACGCTGGAGTTTAATGATTCGAAGAGGACCTTGTAGTTCTTTTCTAGCATATAGAATTATCACGTGAAGGTCAACTCATTGCCGTTATTTAATCAAATGCGTGTCTTGTCTTGACTGAATATATCTATAATTATGTGATCCATCCATAACGATCTCGTCTTCTTTCTAGATGTAGTGTATCCAATAACGTTATCTTTTTCACTCAATAGGTTTTTACCTAGCAAGATTTGACATCCTATTTCTAGCATGCTGTGAAACCAGTGAGATCTTAATCTTAAGTGATCAGTAGAGGTGTAATGCTTTCGCCAAGTTCATTTACGCTTAGTGGGATGAGTCAGTTTAGCAATAGCCATCAATTCTCCAGGCTATCAACAATGTATATTAAGGTTCTATTTAACCTTCTCATCGCATGCGCGATGGGAAGGTTGAATATAATATTTTAAAGAGATAATGATATATACATCAAAGGTTTGTTATGCTAAGTAATTTTTGTCCATCAATAACGTCTGTACAAAGAATTTCTCTTTCAATATATCTCTCACTTTTCCCACTCTCTCTTTCTCTCTCTTTCACTCTTTCTCACTCCTTGTCTCCCGCTGAGTATATTCATCCAGCATTCATGTGTGCGAGTGCGCGTATATATGTCTTTATGTGCGTGCATGCGTATCTTCACTCTTCAAATGAGGACTGAAAACAGTGTTACTAACACTAACATGCATCTATGTTCGTGACGTAGCGGTTCGACAAATAATAAGTGACAAATACTGAAAAATGTTCCAAAGTCATGACCAACTAAATCCTTTGAAATCTACACATCAGTAGCACCGGAAGTTCAAATAATGAGAGCACTAAAAGAAAAGGTATAGTTTAATATTCCTCTCTAACTATATGTTCATACGTGTATATTTCTGCGTTAGTAATGCATATACATTCAGATATAAATCTATGTGTGCAATTGTATGTATGTATGTATGTATGTATGTATGTATGTATGTATGTATGTATGTATGTATGTATCTATCCATCTATCTATCTATCTATCTATCTATCCATCTATCAATTTATCTATCTATCTATCTGTCTGTTTGTCTGTCTATCTGTCCGTCTGCCTGCCTGCCTGTCTGTCTGTTTGTCTACCTCTCTCTCTCTCTCTATATATATATATATATATATGTATAGAAACACTCACACACACTCACATATATAACCATACTCAACTCACGTATACATACATATAT
>NC_043004.1:100229975-100234975 GCF_006345805.1 Octopus sinensis | reverse complement strand
AGAAGATAAAGAATGAATAATGTAAGACGTCAAGGACAATAATGAAGGAGAGGTTTATTTGAAAGGAAATAAAGGGCGAACGGTTAAAAAAATGGCGTACGGAAAGAAGGAAGACAAGACCAGGGATTGAGAAAGGAGCAAAGAAAATGGAAGAAACTAAGAAATAAACCCTAGAAAAATTATGGTGATGGTGGCGGGGGGGGGATGAATAAACGGAAGAATTAATGAGCGAGGGACAGACGTTTACAACTGGAAGGAATTTAATGAAGAATGAAAAAGTAAGGAGGGGGAAAATAAGGAAATGGATTTAAAAGGAACTCGAAAATGAAATTCTAACCGAAAATTTGAGTGATTGCGTATGTGTGCATGCGCGTGCATATAAAGTTAATGGAAGGAGAGATTGAAAGAAAATACAAAAGAAATTACGGAAGACTGATTGAATGGAATAGGGCAAATGAATAAGAGAAAAAAAAATGCAAATGAATGAAACATGAGCAAAAGAGATAAAGGTGTAGAAGTGATAGGAATATGCAGGAAGAAAGAGAAAATTCAAGAGAAAAGTAAAGAGAGACTGTAAAAAGGAATACACAGTAAGGAGCGTAGGAAAAAAAAAGAAAAATAATAATAATAATAATAATATAAAATAATAATAATAATACTAATATAATGAAATAATAATATAATAATTATAATAATAATAATATAATAATAATAATAAAATATAATAATAAAATAATAATAATAATAATAATAATAACGAAGAAAAGAGAGAATGAAAGTTAAAGGGAATGATTAAAATGAAGAGAACGAATGAGAACAATAAAAAGGAAAGAAGCGAATGAAAGAACACAATAAAGAAGGATGCTAGATGGTGAATATGAAAGACAATAGTGAAGAGAAAATTACGATAGACAGAAATACTAACGAGACGGTCTATGAATGGAATAAATAATTTAGAATAACTGAAGAAAAAATGACAGAAATGAACGAAATGTAATGAGAAAAAAAATAAAAATGAGACAGGGCGAAGAAAAAGAGAGAACGAGAAATTTTAGAGTATAAATATGCAAAGGAAATTTTAAAATTCAAGTGAAAGAATAAAGAACAGAAAGGAATGAGTTGAGGATAAGAAACTAATGATAGATTGAAAAGGAAATAATTAAAAAAAAATTGTTATTTCTAACGTGTACGGAGAGATAGATCTGGAGCGATTATATGACTATTTATTCTAAACACGTTTAGGCAGTTCTGACGCAAAATATACTGGTCGCTGTGGTGTACGTCTTAAGAGAATAACTTCTACCTTTTCGATTACAGTGTGTACTCGAATGATGTGCCCATTAGCACACGGCATTTAAGGTCGCCAGTGTTTCAACATGTTGTGCCTCATCAGGACTTTGAACCTAAAAGCAAGCCGTTGGTTTTGTTCAAACTATCAGGAAATAAATTGTTTGATAAGTTCGGGTAAGATGGCAAGTCGTTTACATCGACCCCCAGTATTCAACTGGTACTTATTTTATCGACTCCAAAAGGATGAACGGCTAAGTGGACCTCGGCGGAATTCCAACTCAGAATATAAAAATTGGACGAAATACCTATTTCTTTATTACCCACAAGGGGCTAAACACAGAGGGGGCAAACAAAGAGAGACATAGGTATTAAGTCTATTACATCGACCCCAGTGCGTAACTGGTACTTAATTTATCGACCCCGAAAGGATGAAAGGCAAAGTCGACCTCGGCGGAATTTGAACTCACAACGTAACGCAGACGAAATACCGCTAAGCATTTCGCCCGGCGTGCTAACGTTTCTATCAAGCATTTTGCGTGGCGTTTCTGCCAGCTCGCCGCCTTAGAAACACGAAGTATAATGAAAAAAGAATATATACTCTTTACTCTCTTTTACTCTTTTACTTGTTTCAGCCATTTGACTGTAGCCATGCTGGAGCACCGTCTTTAGTCGAGCAAATCGACTCCAGGACTTATTCTTTGTAAGCCTAGTACTTATTCTATCGATCTCTTTTGCCGAACCGCTTCGTTACGGGAACGTAAATACACCAGCATCGGTTGTCAAGCGATGTTGGGAGGACAAACACAGACACACAAACATATACACACACATACATACAAACATACATACATATATATATATATAATATATATATATATATATATACATATATATGCGACGGGCTTTTTTTAGTTTCCTTCTACCAAATCCACTCACAAGGCTTTGGTCGGATCGTGGCTATACTAGAAGACACTTGTCCAAGGTGCCACGAACTGGGACTGAACCGGGAACCATGTGGTTCGTAAGCACATATAAAAGGTGTTCGGAAGACAGAAAGAATGATTGAATAAGAAAGAAATAAAGAAATAATTCATGACAATAAGAAGTAAGATTAAATAATTGAGATAGGAAGAATAAAACAAATGGAAGACATAAAAGAAAAACAGAGAATAGAATTTGTCTTTTATCTCTAATTATTTCAGTCATTGGACTGCGGCCATGCTGAAGCATCGCCTTGACAGGAATAGTAAATATGATCGACCCTAGTACTTGTGTTTTAAACTCTAGTACTTATTCCATCGATCTTTATAATCTCGAAGCCGCTAAGTTATGGGACGTAAACACAGCAACACAGGTTACCAAGCGGTGGAAGAATATGCACACGCACAAAGATACACACACACAGATACACAAACCCATGTTCGCGCACACATACACACATACACGTTCGCATAGACGTACACAAACACACAGGGGGAGTTTACGAAAAAAAACAAAAGACGAAGAGAGGTGGTGTACAAAACAAACACAGATATATTAGTATAACGCTCAGGAATAGAAAAATTCTTTTACGCTTCGAGCCTACGCTCTTCTACAGAAAGGGACACAGAAAAAACAAGGAGAGAAACAAGGAGAGAAAAAAAGAGAGAAAAAAGGAGAGACATACACATACACACATATATGTATATGCATATATGTATGTAAATACGATGGGTTTCCAGTCAGAGTACGTTTACGAAAATCCCTAACAAGGAATTGGTCAGGTGGGCAAGAGTAGGAATCACTTGCCCAAAGTAGTTGGATTATATCCGAAAACGTACGGTTGGGAAGCGAACTTCTTAACCACACTGTTATGCCTCTACCGAGTAAAGATTAAATAACAGTATAGAGTGGGAACAGTAAAGATGAGAGTATAAATTGAGGAAGGATTACAAATACGACGGAGTGAAATATTAACGTTTAAAGCACAAACAAAGGCGGAAAGTGTGTGAAGAAGGACGAAGGGGAAAATGTTGAAAAAAGGAAGCAAAAAGTAACTAACGAGAAGTAACGAATGAAAGATTGAATTATAGAATTTCAAATAGAATAAGACTAGAAATTTAATAACAGAATGAAATTATGGGGAAATATTTAAATTCAACAAAAAGTGAGAGCAAATATTAATTTCTAAAATAACAAATCATGAACGTTAGAATGAAAAGGGAATAAATATTTAATGACTAAATAGAATATAACGGAAGAAGAGGAAGAAGAAGAAGAGGAAGAAGAAGAAGAAGAAGAAGAAGAAGAAGAGAAGAAGAAGAAGAAGAAGAAGAAGAAGAAGAAGAAGAAGAAGAAGAAGAAGATTTATATGAGTAGGAAATGAAGTTTAGAAAAATAAATTTAAAAAATCTAAACTGAAGAATGACTGGTTATGAAGTTAAAATATATTTTGAGAATGAGAATAAAAAAAGTACCAAATGTAGAGGAAATAAAGGAGACAAAGAAGGAATGAATGAAAAAATTAAGGAATGAAAGCTAATGAAAAACGAAAAAAAGACAAATATGAGAAAAAGGGAAAACAAACTTAAAATAAATCAAGAAAACATGGAAGAGAATTGGTGATGGATCTCCGTCGTTCAAGTTTGAGAAATTTAGCTTCTCCATTAAATGAATTACTTGTTCCCAGAGTAACGTTAAGTGGCTGTGCATTGTACAAAGTCGAGAACGGGTAATGTAATCCTCTTTTAGAACCAGCTTAACTCATTGTCTGACAAGGCTACCTACATTGAATTACAAATACAAGCTATCTGGTGGGCTTATATATACGTACCCAGTTTCTCTCATAAGCTATGCGGTGACAGGAAGTTATACAAAAAAAAAAAATAGTCCCTGCCTAACATACCACGAAGTCGGATCGACCTCAAGACCTCATGACTAAGAAGCGAACTTAGCCATTCAGCGATATTGCACTAACGAATCTTATATCTTTTACTTATTTCAATTATTGAACTGTGGTTATTGTGAGGCACCACATTGAGAGATTTCGGAGGTAAAAACAAAAACAAAGCAATACAAGTCAACTCCGTTAGTTATTTTTCAAAGTCTGGTACTGATTTTCTATCGATAACTTTTCAAGAACTGCGAAGTTACGATGAAGCAAACAGACCAATGCCGGTTGTCAAGGGGTGGTCAGGACAACCAATTACACAAACATGTATGTATATATACACATATGTACATATACGCAGGAGTGGCTGTGTGGTAAGTAGCTTGCTAACCAACCACATGGTTCCGGGTTCAGTCCCACTGCATGGCACCTTGGGCAAGTGTCTTCTGCTATAGCCCTGGGCCGACCGTCACATAGCGGTTCGGCAAAAGAGACCGATAGAATAAGTACTGGGCTTACAAAAGAATAAGTCCCGGGGTCGTGTTGCTCGACTAAAGGCGGTGCTCCAGCATGGCCGCAGTCAAATGACTGAAACAAGTAAAAGAGTAAAGAGCATACAAAAACGCCCAGGCACACACACAACACGCAGATATATATATATATATATATATTTAATATATATATATATATATATATACAAGATAAGAAAATGGAGAAATACATCTAAATCAAATATCAATTACCAGATAATACTCAATCACATACTTTATTAAACCACCACATAAGAACTATAGGGGTTAAATATAAAAAGCAGAACAAATCACTGTACATAAAGGAATGT
>NC_043004.1:100222475-100224975 GCF_006345805.1 Octopus sinensis | reverse complement strand
TCATATACACAAGATACCACCGCCTTAGATTTTTTCTGTTATTTCCACCTTTTAATCTTTATTTTTTTTCTTTAGAAAATTCCAGCGTAAATTGCAGAATAAAGATTTCAGTTTAGCAATAAATGAATAGAAGAAAAAAAGGAAATGACTTTTTTTCGCTAAAAGAATAAACTAAAAATTTTTATTTACTTTTGTACATTTTATGTTCATATTTATTGGATATATTATTTTTTAAATTTTAAATTATATTTTTCTAATAACCTTTAATAAAAGAAGTATGGATTAAAAAAAATAAAGGTGATCGTAACGGTAATATGGAGGGTTGGTTGATGCTATAATTTTTTTCTTTCACTTCATCTTTTTTTATTCATTTCATTTTCGGCATCGTTTTTCTCTTTAATCATCATATCTTTTGTTTTTCTTGTTTTTCATCTTTGATTTTCCTTCCGCCATTTTCATTACCCTCATCTACGAATCAATAGGATGTTTGATTTTTAAAGTATTTTCTTATTTTTATAACAATTTAATATTGGTTTTGTGTTCTTAGTAAAGGGAGGAGTTGATACAAATTTCTAAATTTACATATGAATTGTTGGAGAAACCATTTCGCATTTAGTTGAATGAACCACCCTAACAAACAAACAAACAAAGGAACAGACAAACACATACACACATACATACACATGCAATATGGTCACAACTTACCAATTCACCATGAAATATTGGTTAAATGAATGGCGTAAAACTGAGACAAAAGGAAGCTGAGTAACGGAAATTAAAAAGTTTTCAATTTATGTATTAATATGCCACACAACTGCGAGATAAACATGCATAATTACGTACACGCATACATACACTATACGTATTTATATATACATATATATATGTGTGTAAATATTTCTAAATTTATGATTTTATATATACAGACATATATATCTATCTATCTTTAATTGATATATATGTTTATACATATATACATAAGCATATGCATGTTGTACGTACACACAAGCACATATATGAATGTGTATACACACACACATATGTATACATACATTCATATATATATATATATATATATATATATATGAAATAAATTCAAACGGTGATGTACATATTTCGTTAAATTTGATATTCCATTTAAATACTAGTTTCAATATCAGAAAGGAAGTGACACGGAGCCAGTGTCAGAAATACACATTATTATTTATCCGCTTATGTATATTTTTGAATCTAATTTATTTCATCTTCATATTTGAATCATACATTTTATTTCATATAGCTGAGCAACATTTAATCCTAATCTGTCTTCCTAAGAATACAGTTTAAGGAATTTGCTTGTACAATCGGTTTCACTGATTGTATATAGATGATGCCTCATGAATTATAATTGTCATTATCAGTTTTTCTATTATCAATTTTGTTTCCATTTCTAAGCCGTTTTCCCGACGCCTAGTGCAAACAAGCTTACATTGATAGATTATTGAAATAAATACGCCATATTGTTCATTTACCCAATGACGTTAAAAGAAAATATAAGAAAAAATTTCATGCGTCGTAATCGTTCTCACAGCGACAATGCTCTTCTGAATACATGTGACGTACCAGTTACAACAGCCTTTTACCACTTCTTGCATGATGGTAAGCTAGGGATCATTCTCAAATAATTTTCATTTCTTTTTCTGATCATTCGTCTTTACTTTCACATTTCAAATATCGCCCGGAGTCGACTATGCATTTCATTCTTTCGGGATCCATCAAATAAAAACCAGTTGAGCACTGGGGTCGATGTGATCGAAACATTTCCTCCCCACAAATTTCAGGCCTTGTGCCTTTAGTAGAAATGATTAACATTCTTATCATTATTATACAATGAAATATATATAGATGTATGTATTTTTTAAAATCGAAAACGTTGCTTTACCGTTTTCTGCAGTGACCCTGTTGCATTTGCTTTGACTTATGGGCGGTCGGCTTGCTGCCTGTATGAGGCAAAGCCAGCTCAGCTGACTCCTAGAACAGACCACACAAAATTTCTAGCACTAACTTAACTCAACGAGAAAAAACAAAAATGCTTTGATATCTTAATAACTAATGTTTTTGAATGCTGGGTCTGCAAATAAATATTTTAAAGAGTGCTAATACAATGTGGACCCACATGCGAATGAATACATGTATCTCCTGTACTGGGATTCTATTTCGGTAATTCTAGGGTATTGTGGAATGGGGAACCATCCCTTAGCCCAATCGTTCCCAAGTTTACTCTGATCCGGAATAGTACTACCAACTAGGGTACCAGCAATTGGTTAATGAGTAAGTTAAGGGAGAAGCTCAATGTAAAACCCCTCTGTGCTTTGGGAAACAAAAAGGGTAGGGGATAAGTAACTGAGAGACAAATATTCATCTTCTCATGTGTATAAGGCGGATTCGTTACGGTAGACATGAAACATCTCTTATGGGAACTATGTGTGCTCGTTTGTGCTTGTGTGTGTGTATGTGTGCA
>NC_043004.1:100194975-100217475 GCF_006345805.1 Octopus sinensis | reverse complement strand
TACCGACCCCAAACTGATTAGAAGCAAAGCTGATCTTGGCAAGACTTAAGCTCAACACACAAACGGATAAGACTAAATAATCTACAAATTTTGTCCAACACTCCGATGACTACAAATTAAAATTTAAAGCATGAGGTATTAATACACATATCGTAAAATCATTCTGCTATTCTATTATCTCAACTATCTTTTACTGAAGACTGGAATTAGAGTTGCTATAATGCATTTCTATTTGTTTCTAGTACAAATTTTATTATATTTATGGATGTAAAAACTATAGAAACCACGGGGAAAATGAAAACTAAAGATGCTGATTAAATGGAAGAATTCGTGTAAATCTAGCGAAAAAATGGATATGTATTTTATAATCCTCTTTTCTCCGAAGAGGCAACATTTAAAACTAATAGGATAGAATTTAAAATGGTGTTATACAGATAAAAGCATATAAATCAAAAGAAGCCAAAAGAATGCTAGCACAATCCTTTGCAATCATAAACCATGTGTCAGGCGATGGACAAGAATAATAGTGACACCGGAGTGCATATAAATCATTACATGATCTTTGAAATAGAAGAAAAAGTAAAAATAATTAGGAATAAAAGGAAGGTAATGAAAGCTGTGATATATCATCAACCACTAAACAAAAAAACTATTCAGTTCCTCCGGCCACTGAAAAAAAAAGTTCTCAAGAATAGCATGTAAACAGAGTTTTTGTTAAGAGATTAGAAGTATTTGAAATATCTGACTACACATACACACATCTACATACGCATAAGTAATATGCACGCATGTATACAGAGGTGTATACACAGACACGTGCATACATATACAGACATAAAGACAGACAGACACAAATACACACGCAGACACACATACGAAGGTTTTGAAAATAATCTTTGGCCGTGTGCCACTTACGTTAGAGGACTGAAGTTAATTAGTCAGATACTGTGAGTGACTGTATTTAAGTCGTGATTGGCAGTGAACAGACAACGAATAAAACTTGCTCACTTTTCAATAACGGAGAAAGAAACCATAGGAAAGAGTATGTGGTTATTTCTAGGAGTGGCTGTGTGGTAAGTAGCTTGCTAACCAACTACATGATTCCGGATTCAGTCCCACTGAATGCCAGCCGACCAATGCCTTGTGAGTGGATTTGGTAGACGGAAACTGAAAGAAGCCTTTCGTATATATATATATATATATATATATATATATATATATATATGTATGTGTGTGTTTGTGTGTCTGCGTTTGTCCCCCTTGTATTGCTTGACAACCGGTGTTGGTGTGTTTACGTCCCCGTCACTTAGCGGTTCGGCAAAAAGAGACCGATAGAATAAGTACTGGGCTTACAAAGAATAAGTCCCGGGGTCCATTTGCTCGACTAAAGGCGGTGCTCCAGCATGGCCGCAGTCAAATGACTGAAGCAAGTAACAGAAAAGATACAAACCTGAATGCGTACCCGTTTATTTATTTATTTGTTTACTCTTTTTACTCTCTTTACTCTATTACTTGTTTCAGTCATTTGACTGTGGCCATGCTGGAGCACCGCTTTTAGTCGAGCAAATCGACCCCAGGACTTATTCTTTGTAAGCCTAGTACTTATTCTAACTAGCTCTTTTGCCGAACCGCTAAGTTACGAGTACGTAAACACACCAGCATCGGTTGTCAAGCGATGTTGGGAGGACATATATACGACGGGCTTCTTTCAGTTTCCGTCTACGAAGTCCACTCACAAGGTTTTGGTCGGCCCGAGGGCTATAGTAGAAGACACTTGCCCAAGGTACCACGCAGTGGGACTGTACCCGGAGCCATGTGGTTGGTAAGCAAGCTACTTACCACATAGCCACTCTACGTCTATATTTATTTATTTATTTATTTATTTATTTATTTATTACTCTTGTTGGTTCTATTGTTATTTGTTATTTTCATGTCAGTCTTGATTGAATGGAGATTCCAATAATCAAGAGCGTTCCAGCCGTCATCATGAAACCCATTTTTTAAATTTGTTGAATGTGGAAGAAAGGGCGTTTCAGTCCCTTCGAGATTGAAGAAAATGAAGCGGTTAATGTTTCACTTAAACTATTGCAATTCGACATCAGCAGAAGTGGCATTAAATGGAGGAAATCCCAGACAATCAAAGTTCTAAGGAGGAAAGCTTCTGAAGCACGGGACCTGGGATGTTGAATATATTTCTTGAGTCGGAATCTTCTTTTAAGAGTCTAAAATTGTACAACTTCAGTTAACCGTGCGACCATTTTCTCTAAAGTACCCGGTACATTTTTGATTATCACAAAACAACCATTTCTCTAACAGAGAACTCTGAAGGAATATTTATTACTTTTCTAAAATAGTGTTTAAAGGTGTGACTGGCAGCATCATTTCTGTCACCGTTCCTGCTCAATTTAGATACCTTCCATAACTGATATATAACATAAAATGAAACGAGTAATTGTTTCTAGTTCAACATGTAAAGGCAAGGTGAACAGTCACTGAAAGATGTAGAGTGACTATGAGTTAAATTGTGGCACGTACTCCATATGTTTTTACAGTTGCGACTAATATTTTGCTGCTTGCGTAATTCACAGTTATAAGATTTCATTTACTGCTCTGTGTTCAGTTCTTGTGTGCTCTTACAGTTATGTACTTGAGCTAGACTCTACCGTGTAACTGTACTTTAATAATTGTGCTTACATATATATATATATATATATATATATATATATATATATATATATATATATATATATATATATAAACTTAGACTTAGATAAACTTAGATATGTTTCGACCAAAGATTGGTCCAGGCCATGTCTAACTTAATAGCACCACCTGATAGGATTATTCGAATCCTGTTTAAGTCAAGTTTTGTTTATGGTCCATTCAAGTAGTGAGTTCTTGTTGGGTGAGTTGTATCCAATTATGGGTGGCTTATCTGGTATTCTTTGAAGGAATCTATCCAGACTCCGTTTAAAGTTGAAGGGATCCTTTTCCTCTTTGATCTCTTTCAGGACAATGTTAAATAGGGCAGGGCCTGTTGAGGAAAAGAAATCATGTTGCAGTGTACATGTATGCTGTGATCTTGAATTGAATTTATATATATATAAATCTGTGTGTGTGATGTGTGTATTTGTAAATATACATATATTCCTTTTACTTGTTTCAGTCATCTAATTTGAGCCATGCTGAAGCACCGCCCCAAATGGTTTTAGTAGAACAAGTTGACCTCAGGACTTATTCTTTGTAAGCCTAGTACTTACTCTATCGCTGTTTTGCGGAACCGCTAAGTTACGGGGACGTAAACTCACCAACATTGGTTGTCAAGCGATGGTGGTGGGGGCAAATACAGACACAAACACACCTACACATACACATAAATATATACATATATATACATACATACATACATATATATATATATATATATATATATATATATATATATATATATATATATATATTATATGTATGTATGTATGTATGTATGTATGTATGTTGTATGTATGTATGTATGTATATGTACGACGGGCCATTTTCAGTTTCCGTCTACCAAATCCACTCACAAGGCTTTGGTAGGTCCGAGGCTATAATCGAAGACATTTGCCCAAAGTGCCACGCAGTGCGACTGAACCCAGAACCGCGTGGCTGAGCAGCAAGATTCTTACCACAGAGCCGCGTCTGTGCCTGCAGCCGAAGCAATAGAGTGACTCAAGGATCGAGTGTTTCGTGTACTGACACCAACTTAATAAAACATTATTCATATTCTCATATTTTGAGTTTTATTTTTCCTGCTTGCATCATCAAGCCTATGGTGCATGATCCATACTTGAACATCTCAACTAATATTCCATCGACTAGAGCACTCTATAGTTTTACTACCTATCTAGGATAGTTATAATATAGTTATAATATAGTTATAATATAGTTATAATATAGTTATAATGTCACTATTTTATATGTATCACGCGTATATATGTATTATTTCGCATATGGACACAATGCGTTATTGTACGAATTAAGATATGTCTCTTACACTTTTATTTATACTAATGAGAAGAAGTCGTTAAACGACTTCAGTTTACTTCAACCTTTGTTATTAAATATAAATTCTATAACTGATTGAAGTTGACGTTAAGTATGATAAAAGTCTAGTATGAAACTGCCTATGTTGCTAACAAAACGACAAGATAACTTTAGTTGGATGCGAAGTACTTACTTATAAGTTAGCAATCCAATTTTTCTAGTTACTGTTTTCGTTTATCTATAGAAGAAATAAAATAATCAAGTGCAAAGTTAAATTGCATACTTATTTTATATATATATATTTATATATTTCTGATGAAAAGTAAATCAATTTTCACAAGAATTGAAGTCTATAGTAAGAGTCTCCATCATGTAGATACGAACAAAAATATATTATGATAATAATTATAGCCTGTTTTTCAACCCCCTTGGCCATATATACTAACTTTCTTATAACAAACATAATGAAGAATAGATAATATGAACAAATAGCTAAAAATGAACCCATATGCAGTTTATTGAGAATAATCATGCAGAAAATGGTTTGCTAGTTTGGAAATTTTAATGAGCTACGAGGAATTTAGAACAGTCAATAAATAGCCTCTGCTTTTAAATTTATTTATTATTTTCGTTTTTCCTATGCTATCCTACAACATTTTTGTTAACACAAATCTTGTTTCTTTGATTTTTTTTTCATTATTTTAGTATTTTGTGCTGTTAATTACTTGTTTTGACTAACATACTGTAACCTCAAATAGCAATTGTTGTAGTATCACTTCACGTGTCTATTTGTTTAACCCTCAAGCTGTCTGGTCACTTACTATGTGCCTCTCCCTCTCCTTACCGCTCGCATCTCTATCCATACAACTCTCTCCCTTTTTCTCTCTTCTCGGTCATATACTCTCATCTTTCTCTTACTCATTCTCTCTCTCTCTCTCTATTCATTTGGTTTCTTTCTTTGTTGCTTTCACCGTGTCTATATGTGTGTGTGTGCTTGTATGTATATATCTGTATTATCCTGCTATATCTGTATGTAAGCACATGTATGTGTGTGCATGTTTGTGTATATATATATATATATATTATATATATATATATATATATAAATATGCATGTATACATACATACATACACATACAGACATATACATTTATATGTATATATATATATATGTATATAAACATACACACACATACATATATATATATATATGTAGCATATTGATTTCTTATACAACTATTGATCTCCTACATTGGCATATGGCCATGCATTTGTAAGGGAAGAATATGGTCGATTTAATTCATCTCGGGACATGCTTGGAATGATTTTATCGATCTGGGACGAATGAAAGATCAAGTGGACACCAGTTGGTTTTGAATTCAGCCTGCACATGGACAGAACTGAATACCGATATGCATTTTGTCCGGTAAGCTAATATTTCGCCATCATCACTGCCTTTACACTTTGATATCAATATTTGTTCGACGTGAGACTGGGTAGATTGGCAGCAACGTTAGAAATGCAGACAAAATACCACGTCGTAAGTAGTTTTGGCAGTTTAATTTCTGAGTTCAAATACCACCAAGATCGCCTTTGCCTCCTAATTTTGGGGGTTCAATAAATAAGTACTTTTCAATTACTTTTCTCGATATAATCAACTGTTCTTTTCACTAAATGTGAAGCCTTGTACCTAACTTAGAAATTACCATAGAAATTTGTTGATTGACAGAGCCACAAAAGTACCGAAAAGCATCTTGGGCTATTTCTTTCAGATTTTATGATCTGAATTAAAATTTCGTTGATGTCCAATTTGCCCTTTATAGTTCCCATCTCGATAAAATACCTACAGTACTTCTTCTTAATCCTTTTTCCCCTTGTGGAGCATAGGGCCTCAGCAGTTATTTTCCGCAGTCATTGGCGTGTTTCTTGGCTGCTTCCCATGTCAGGCCGGTGGTCCTGGGCTCGTCCAAAATGCTCCGCTTCCATGTCTGCTGCGGGCGTCCTCGTTTCCTTTTCCCCTGCGGGTTCCAGTCAAGTGTTTGTCGTGTCACATTTGAGGGTTCTTTCCGCAGTGTGTGTCCGATCCATCTCCATTTCCTTCGTCTAATCTGAACATGTATGGGCTCCTGGTCGGCCCTTTCCCACAGGTCGGTGTTTGGCACTCTGTCGAAATACTTCAGATGGAGGATCTGCCGGAGACATTTGTTGATGAAGGTCTGGATCTTCTTGTAGTTGCTGCAGGTGGATCTCCATGTTTCAGAGCCATACAAAAGCACAGATTTTACGTTTTAAGTAAATAAGCGGACAAGGTATTCAGTGGACATTGATGAACAAGCTGGAGGACTTGGACTACGTAGATGATCTCGCGCTACTGTCACATCGCCTGCAAGACATGCAAGATAAGGTAGACCACCTGACAGAAACTTCACAGCTGGGAAAAGACAAAAGTGCTGCGTATCAACAACAAGCAGGAAGAGCCAGTCACAATCTAGGGGGCACCTGTGGAGGACGTTAGTGAGTTTGTCTATCTTGGCAGCCAGGTCAGTAAATCAGGTGGATCAGATAAGGACATCACGGCAAGAAGCAAGAAGGCTTGGCATGCCTTCGCTATTCTTCAGCTGGTGTGGAAGTCCACTGCCATCTCAACGTACAGTACTAGTGAAGTATCAAGGCCTTGTATAGATGCTAGAAGTAAACATAAATACAACCAGGTTGTATTAATAATTACTTCAGAATTTTGTTGCATCGGGTGCCACGATATTTTGTTGCATCTCTTAGCTATCTCGCTCCAAATTCTACTGAGTTCGACTGTGGTTATCACCCTTCCAAAAGCAATCATCTTAATGCTAATCTAATATTGCAGTAACTAGCTATAATTTCCCGCCAAAATTTGTAGCATTTCAACTAAGTCACAAACCAGTAATTTCTCCCGAGTAGCGGTTTGACAGAATCAATATGAAGGCGAAAAAAATACGGAGAAGAAAGGGTACTGTCCATATAAGTAGCGATATCTCTGTAAAACAAAGCAATTGTGTCGACTTGTAATGTCGGTTTCGATTCCTTCTTTAGATAACAAAAGAAATGGCCGATGTCCAATTGTCTATAAATTATAATAGTTTATCACACGTACATACCCTGGCTCACATGCTTACATATACATACAAATACATACATGTACACACACACACACACACACGCGCGCACACAAACACACACACACACGCGCGCAAGCACACACAACATATATATATATATATATATATAGTACAAAGTAAGATAGGGGTTATGAGGGTAACCCACTATGGGAAATCAGTTATCCAATATACTGCTGGTGAAGCACCCAAATGCCAAATAGATAAATGCTTATAATTGCAATGCAATTAATTCATTTATTGTATCGGATGGGCGAAGGTAAAATATTTGACCGTAAATTCATAATACAAATAAGAAAATGGAGGAACAAATTCATTTCAATCATCAACTTACAGATATTACCACTTCATATTATTTATTAACTAGGAACATCCTAATCCAACAAAACAATATACATCATTGCATATTGATGTATATTGTTTTGTTCGATTTGGATGTTCCTATTTATATAGTTAATAAATAATATGATATGGTAATAGCTGTAAGTTGATGATTGAAATGAATTTGTTCCTCCATTTTCTTATTTGTATATATATATATATAATATATATATATATATATAATATATATATATATATATATATATATATGTGTGTGTGTGTGTGTATGTGTGTGTGTGTGTGTGTGTGTGTGCATAAGTGGGCGTGGCCAAGCCGTTCGAGTACTGGTCTCCAAGACGTAAGGTTGTAGGCTTGGTTTCTGTGTCGTGTGATGCATTGTATCCCTGAACAAATCACTTCAGTTTACGTGGATCCGATCTACCGAAATTGCGTACCTGCTGAGACCTTCTATAGCTCCTTATCTGTCTTCCATTGTCACGTCCTTAATGTCCCGGTGAGTCAATGATGCAAACACCGAGCTGGTGGTTATGTTTACACATTACTACATCTAATGTGTAAACTTCATATAAGGTTCATACCAACTCACGACATCCACTGCTTCTTCGAAATCTGTAAATTTCTTGAATGAGAGCTGCCACCAGTTGTATTGCTGGCCACTTCTAGAAATAGGCAAGCGTTGCTTATGTCGTCTTTTCTGATTAACAACTAAACCAGCGATTCAGGGAAGAGTTGGTCATTTACTCTAGGTGCAACTGAATCTTCCCATCATCATAGTTGCACAAGAAATGACCAAGATCCCAAACAACCTCTGTGCGGATCAGCAATTGTATGCTTCCAGTTAGTCAAAATTGTATGCTCCAGTACTCGCCAATCATCGTGCGTAAACACAAATTCAATACAGGTAGCATTGAATTGCAAGCGGGTATGTGCTGGTAAACTGTAAAATGATTTCCCTTAGTATATCAGATGTCTACGTAGTGATGCACAGCTATAGGCTGCATTCCGGTCTTCACTTCCTCGACTGGGCACTATTTGCAACATGTGCCAGTTGGATGGGAAGATTATTGTTCTAAGACCTGATTGATACGCATTACAACTGAGTTGAATGCAGCAACTTATAAACGAACACCTTGCTCGTGGACATATCGTGGCACCCGATGCAAGAATCATGATCACGAGTCCGACATCCGACCACGATGTACATGTATGCATACACACACACACACACACACACACACACACACACACTCACACACACACACACACACACACACACACACACAAGGTGCAAATAATGGTCATTACATATTTTCGTTTATTAGAGTGAAATTTGGCTTACAGTTGTTCACAGTAGTTATTATAGGGACGTTACTGACAGGTTTACTCAACTTATCTATTGCTCATTTGAGGAAAATTGAACGACCTAAATAACTTAATGCTACTTTCATCAGTGCCATTTCTGGTTGTAACAAAGCAGAACACTGAATGAATGATATATATATATATACTTTATATAATAAGGGTTCAGCAAAATAATTTACTTTACCACACACCGATCTTTTAGAAATAGCAGCCAAAGAATTTAGCTATTTCCCCTACTATAAGAAGAGTCTCCCAGACAAAGTATACTGAAAAACAATTCACGTAGGCATAGAGGGAAAAATAACGAAAACTAACCCAGAAACGCGTTCTCAAGTAATCGATTTTCGAGTGATCTTTCGTTATTTTTCCCTCTATGCCTACGTGAATTGTTTTTGAGTATACATTGTCTGGGAGACTCTTCTTACAGTAGGGGAAATAGCTAAATTCTTTGGCTGCTATTTCTAAAAGTTCGGTGTGTGGTAAAGTAAATTTTTTCGCTGAATCCTTATTATATAAAGTAATGTTTAAATTTACCGTAAATGGTCCTTTTACATACTGGACACTGCTTGGTAAAATTATTAATTACTAATTAATTAATTTTACCCTTATTATTATTGTATATATATATATATATATATATATATATATATATTATATATATATATATATTATATATATATATATTATATATATATATATATATATGTATATTATATATATATATATATAATATATATATATATATATATATATATATATAACAGTCGGCACTCCGTCGGTTACGACGACGGGTGGGGTTTCATTTGACTCGACCAACGGAACATTCTTCACGTGAAACTGACGTGTAAGAGGCTGAGTACTCCACAGACACGCATACCATTATCATAGCTCTCAGGGAGATTCGGCGTGACGCAGAACGTAACAAGGCTGGCCCTTTGAATCACTAGTGCAACTCAGTTTTGCCACCTGAGTGGACTGGAGCACACGGGAAAAAAAAGAGCATCTTGTTCCTGGCGATGCCAGGAATCAAACCTTTGTCACTTAGAACAAACACATGCTCTCTCTCTCTCTCACACACAAACATGCGCACGCACACATACACACACACACACTCACACAAATGCACAAAAACATACACATATATGCACACACATTTGTGTGTAAGTGTATCTATCAAGTAAGGACTGCTGGTGTGAATATAGTTTAGTATTCTAATGAGTGCATGAAATATATAGTAAAGCCTGACGCATGCTTTCTTATTCATAATCCATTGAATCCTTCACTCGACTGAATGGCGTCTATTCATTTCTAATCCAGGTTAGCTCTATTTCTGTTTAGGGATATTATCACATCACCCGGATATAATTGCAAGAACAAATCATCCTGCACGATGGCATTAGGGTTCTTTCACAATGACGCTAGGGAACTGAATGTCATTTTTAACGAAAGACATTATTGACAAAGGGAAAAATAATTGAATAAACTATATCGAATTTACGCTGAAAGCTTGTTAACAAAAAGCCGATACACACAATATACCGTTTTTTTATATATATATATATTTTTTCGCATCTAAGGTGTGAATGATGCAACTTTGCTATTCCTCTACATCTTATTCCTAAAGTAGAACCACAATGATAAAATGTCAATGCGTTAGTCAATAAATGTAGCTTCTTCTCACTATTCCAGTTTAACAATAAGATGTTTTCTCTGGTATCTACAGAAAATGTAACATTCTTATTCAGGCATTCAATCGAATGAAATAAATCGAAATGTAGACCTGAGAATAAATTTTCCTTTTTTTCATCAAATATTATTACAGCTGTAAATTAACAAAATCTCTTTTCCTCCGTGGTAGTTTCTGCAATACAATTTGAGTCATATCCCTGCCATAAAAATTACTGGACCGACAAATATAACATTATATCCAGACACACATGTTTGGAAGATATTAAAATAGAAAATCCTAAAGCTATAACTACTAAAATTTCAATTACTTAAGGAATATGATATGCGAAATTTAGGTTAACAAGAAATTTTTAAGCTTCGAATCAATGAATATATAAACATGACTTCTTGCATTGAATAATTTTTCTCTTGGTTATATGAGCTCATTTCGTAAAAACGAAATTCCATCTGCCATAAATGAAATAATAAATCCATAGTGGACATATGTGAGAAAGTTGTGGCTTAAAGATTTCGTTTAATAACTATGAAGAATCTGACTCAAGCAGTGAGGGCTTCATTGTTTATACACACAGTTCCACAGTTTGGGACTAGATCGGTAAAAACTACTGATTAATTCAGAAGAAAGATGGGAAAATATTCATTCTGATATACAGTATCATGTCCGGTAAGTTCACCGTCATCAATTTGCCTTATTTTGAAATAAAATAGTTTTAACTATTAATAGTGAGATACAATAAATATTTTTTCGCGGTAAACTTGCCTCGCGGTGAACTTTCTACACGATGAACATACTTCACAGTGAACTGATGACGGGGAACTTAACCTGCAGTGCATTGAAAGCGGCGAACTTACCTGTATTCATACAGAAGTACTTGAATAAGGGTGATCGTGATCTATGTTACAGTGTGGTTAAACCCAGGGGTATGAGGTCATGGACTCAAACCTTGTATCGAAGAACAAGGCATTCATTTCACTTTAGACCAGAACAGTAAGCAAAAAGTACATATCAACGTTCTCTGATCGTTAACAATGTAACGACCTGGCATTGTGATCAGTGTGGTAAGAAGTAGTTTTTTACCCTCCTCCTGATCAGTTTCAAGATAAGGTTAGAGGCCTCCAGGCCTGATAAGTTTCAGGATAAAATCCAAAGCCTCAAGGCCTGAGCAGCTTTTATCTCGAGAATTTCGTAACTTTTGTAGAACTACATGCATTAAAGTCCCTTGCGTGTGGTTTACCTAGCTAATTACACCAAAGCATGTAGTCTACAGAGCCATGCGCAGCGTAGCAAATGATCTGCAGTAGGTATAGTAAATATCAGTATGAAGCAGGAAAATAACTAAAACATATCCACAGATGATAGTAAATCCTTGTGTTTAATACTTTGTTGGGAAAATGCAGCAATTTCATTTTACATTGAAAATCATTCATATCAGTTAATTCATTAGCAATATATTATTTTGCAGAATTAAAACAGTATTACGTGCGAAAACACTGAAATTCTCAAAATACAATACTAAGGAAGTGTATAGGCTCTATGATAAATATACGTGCTTAGACAAGTAAATGGGACATTAGATCAAAACCCTAGTTTCCCGATGGTAATCCATTGGACATCAATGATCCACAGTGGGATTTTCACTTAGATCCACTTTATATTAACTGGATAACTCTTATGACTCCATGGATAATGATATATATGGATAGACACGTAAGCATGATGAGATCAAATTGTTCAATTACTCCCGCTTACAGGCATATACAAACACATACAAATATATGTTATACACTTACATAAATCTGTCATATATCCATATATGTGTTTGTGTGTGCACTTTCGAGTATGTATCCGTGTTCATATGTAGAATATGTGAATGCCTGCATATGCCTGTTCATGTTTACGTGTGTCCAAGTGTGTTGCATATTTGTGTGTATATGTGTGTACATTTATATTTGTGCATGTATGTGAGTAATCTTTCGTATAATTCAGTTCTTCTGAAATAAATGTTTTTAACAAAATCCGTAGAAGTTGAAATATAGTAACAGAAGAGTAATATGTTTTTACTGTTCCATTTACGGCTTATATTTTAAAATTTACTTTATATCTGGTCACGGTCTTTGCTTCAAATCTTTAAATTTTCAACATTGTTATCATTCAACTACGGCAGTAGTTGAATGATATTCTTAAGGCCAGAGGGCGGCGAGGTGGCAGAATCGCTAACACGCCGGGCGAAATACATAGCGACATTTCGTCTATCTTTATGTTCTGAGTTTAAATTCCGCCTTTCATCCTTTCGGGGTCGATAAATTAAGTACCAGTTGCGTACTGTGGTCGATCTAATCGACTAGCCCCCCTGCCACCAAATTTTCTGGCCTCGTGCCTGGAGTAGATAATGATATTCTTAAGGCCGCAGTTTACTCACACGCAGCACTTTTCAGAGCTTGTTTCTAATTCAGTTCTTAACCAAATGGAGAAATCGTTAACATTTTTGAAGAGGATTTGTCCCTAGCTACATTTTGGCATAAAGAAATATATTTCTAATGGTCCAGTAGAAGATGATTACATCAAAATTTGCAGTGACGTTATAGGGGAAGAAGTAACGCTACCAGTCAAGTTTAGATCTAAGTAACTTTTTTATTTTAAAAGCAAAATATATTTATCTTAGCTTCAAGGATAGAAGAAAGCGTGAAGAATTTCATAGCTTTGATCCCATGTAACAAAAGTTTGTATAAAAAAAGTTGTGAGGGAAAAATATCATGAAAGAAAATATATATAAGGCAAAAAATTGGATTGAAGTATAATTAACTTTTTTATTTTAAAAACAAACTATATTTTAATTAAGCTTAAATGATAGAGCTCATTTCGAGGAATTACATGGTCGCAATCTCATACAATGAAGTTTTAAAAGAAAAAAGTTATGAGTGTTTTTTTCTCAAATTTGAGAGTGATAATATAGTCCTATTTTTTTTTCTATGAATATAGTTCTAGGGGACTTTTGATATATGTCACCGGTATCATTGAGATAAGGAAAACATTATCAATGACACCGCTAATTGACACATTAGCATAATAGCATAGCCTGGAAAAAAACACGGATTACATGGGAAAATGCGAGCCAGAGAAATAATATTCTTAAGATGATAAATCTGGAAAAGTACAGGGCCAGTTATTACACTATGAAATGTTCGGGACAGGTTATACAGATCAAGAAAATTTTTACTTAAAATATTGAAGCTAAGGATAAAATACTTTAACTGGGTTATTATTTAATTTTAATATAAGTAACAAGTAATAACACACAGAAGTAATAACTTGTAATAAATTTTTTAGTTTTAATAAACGATAATATTTTCTAGATATTTTATTTGAAATATTATCCTTAGCTGCAATAATTTAAGTAAAAACTTTCTTGTTCTGTACTTTTCCAGCTGTAGTAACCTGTCCTGAACTTTTCCAGGTGTAACAACTTGTCTTGTACTTTTCAAGATTAGTAATCTTAAGAATATTATTTCTCTTGCTCGCATTTTTCCATGTAATATACACATTTTCTAACATAGCTAGCTGTACCAATTTTCATAGATATAAATGTGTACATATCTGGAGAGAGAGCATCGATAATCTAAGAAGCAATTGAGTTTTATAACTTTAAGAAATTTATAGTTTTAGTGGCATTCAATTATATAAGACCCGATATAATTAAGATTGGTGCAACTTATATGTTTATCAAGATCTACCTACTTATGATTTTCGTATTCCTCACCAATGGAAAAAAAAAAATTCGAATATTTATCTGTGATACAAACCTCTGGCATTGAACAGTAATGGGTTACCCACGGGTGTATATATACATCTACTCTTTTATCTTTCACTTGCTTCAGGCATCAGACTGCGGCCATGCTGTGGCACCACTTTGAAAAGATTTTAGTTGAATGAATCGACACCAGCACTTTTTTTCTCTTTTAAAGTGATCGGTCATTCTGTCGAACTGTTAAATTGTGGGGACTTAAAAGCTCCAACTGTGGTTTCACTGGTTGTCTAGTGATAATGGGAGATATCCTCTGACACTAACACACACATAAAGGCATATATATAATGATATAGAATATGGAGAATTGTTCATCTTCAAAATTTAATTCTTCTTACTTTACAATTTTATACAATATATTGTCGTTTTATGCTGTATAAAATTGTAAAATAATAGGAAATAAATCTTGAGAATGAACAAGTTTCCATATTCTATATCGTAATAATTACTGCTAATAAATACTTCAGAAAATATTATCGTCTAGTGAAGCAAATATGGAATTACCCTGCGGAGAAGGCTGCGAGCTGGCAGACACGTTAGCACATCGGGCGAAATGCTTTGTTGTATTTCGTCCGCCGCTACTTTCTGAGTTCAAATTCCACCGAGGTCGACTTTGCCTTTCATCCTTTCGGGATCGATTAAATAAGTACCAGTTACGCACTGGGGTCGATGTAATCGACTTAATCCGTTTGTCTGTCCTTGTTTGTCCTCTCTGTGCTTAGTCCCTTGTGGGTAGTAAGAATTGGTGTTTAGTCTGCCGTTACATTCTGAGTTTCAAATTCCGCCCAGGTCGACTTGCCCTTTCATCTTTTCGGGTCATTAAATAAGTATCAGGTTACGCACTGGAGTCGATATAATCATTATATTTGTTGATCCTTGTTTGTCCTCTCTGTGTTTAGCCCTTGTGGGCAGTAAAGAAATAGGTTTAGTCTGTCTTATGTTCAAGTTCAAATCCGCGAGGTCGACTTTGCCTCTCATCCTGTTCGGGGGTCATAAATTAAGTCAGTTCCGTTACTAGGTCGATCTAATTGACTGCAACTTCACCTAAATTTGGGCCGTGTACTATAGGAAAGGAATTACTCAGCTGAGGATTTTACAGAGTGATAACTAATAGTAATAATAAACGTTAATACTGATGTTCGATGTGGTTAGACGTAACCTGGAACTTAACAGAGAGCCACAACAGAGTCCGCTCGGATAATATATCCCTCCAAACACACACACACACACACACACACACACACACACACACACACACATATATATATATACATATGTCTAACATCTGCTCCAGGTACCACGCAGTGGGTCTCAACCCAGAACCGTTTAGTTAGGACGCCAACCTTCTTATCACACTGCTACGCACTGCTCCTATACGTGCATATAAAATGTATGTAGTATACATTTATGCATGCAATAATTTTTATGCATACGTGTGTATGTGCACGCGTGTACATCTCTCTAGAAATAATTGTCATTACATCTATGGATCAGTATGCGTCGACATATTTTTGTGCATACATATACAAGATTGCATATCAACACGTATGCATATGTACTTCAACATGCTAATCGCTTAGAATATTTGACATATTTTCACGTATGTATCTTTGTATGTACGCACATATGTAAATATATAGTATGTATGTAGGCATGTATATTCATATTTATATATTGCTATAAGCTGATGTTTTTGTTTATCACACACACACACACACACACATACACACACACTCACATACAGACATATTTTAGAAAAGATTTCTCGTTTTCTTCGTAAACATTTGCGCAAACATTCACCCTTTAAATTTTAAGAAGGTCCTGCAGATTTTTATTGTCACACATTGCGTGATCATTTCAGACGGAAATTGAACGTATTTCCTTTAGTTTTCACCAAACACGTAACAGAAACTCCTGACACACAAAAACACACATCGCTCTTCCCATTCTCTCTCGCTCTCTCCTTATCTCCTTCTCTCTCCCTCTCACTGCCTCTTCCTTTTCAGCGAACCAGGATGACACACCATTTCAATATTATCTCAATTGACAATCTCACATTAAGTAGAGACATTTTTTTTTGCCCACCTCTCATTGATTCATTCCAACATTTTAATATATTGAATTGCTTCTGTTTAATACAATGTTTATTTTTTTTTATATTCATAAACGGGGACATTTTCATAATAATAATATTAGTTTTTTTGTGGGATTTTTCAGAATAAAAATAATACTAATGATAATAATAACAGAAATAATAGAAATAATAATAACAATTATAATAATAATGATGACAATTATTATTATTACATTTCTGATAACGATTCGACTAATACTACTAATAATAATTAGGATGATGATGATGATGATGATGATGATGTTGGTGGTGGTGGTGGTGATGCGATTTGATTATGGCAGTGATAATATGCGAAATGATAAAAATCCAAAATTGTTGTCTCTAAAACCCATAGAAAAATTTATGCATTTGGTAGAATGACAACAGTAACAGCATCAAATACACAAACATGCATTTACGCATATACACACTCGTATGCACACACACACACACACACACACACACACAGAACCGCATACATATTCACTGTAACAGGCTCTCTCGCACGAGATCGCATTAATACAATTTACATGCACAAACACACACACACACACACACACACACACACACACAGAAGCATTACATACGCATTAACGTATACAAAGAGAAAGATTTGTACACAATAACATAAACGTATAAAAAGCATATTTGTACACAAAACACACACACACACACAGGGACTGAGTCAACAGTATAGAAATAGATTTGAGAGCTATGACTATCGTCTATTATACAGCAGTGAGACAGCAATAGAAAACAGATATGGTGAATACGTTTATCTTTGCGGAATCCTTCATGGTATGCGAGAGGACCAGCGACACTTAAGCTGAGATATGTTCTTAAGTATAACTGTATTTGTGCATGTATGGGTGGAGGCGCAATGGCCCAGTGGTTAGGGCAGCGGACTCGCGGTTTCGATTCCCAGACCGGTCGTTGTGAGTATTTATTGAGCGAAAACACCTAAAGCTCCACGAGGCTCCGGCAGGGGATGGTGGTGATCCCTGCTGTACTCTTTCACCACAACTTTCTCTCACTCTTACTTCTTGTTTCTGTTGTACCTGTATTTCAAAGGGCCGGTCTTGTCACTCTCTGTGTCACGCTGAATATCCCTGAGAACTATGTTAAGGGTACACGTGTCTGTGGAGTGCTCAGCCACTTACACGTTAATTTCACGAGCAGGCAGTTCCGTTGATTGGATCAACCGGAACTCTCGTCGACGTAACCGACGGAGTGCTTCCACATTTGTGTATGTATATAAGGGTATACGCATGTATGATATATGTAATTAGGTTTCTCAAAGCCACAAAGAAGAAGCTGTTTCGAAAACTGCAGATCCAAACCATCACTGGAACTGTAAATATCTGTAACACTTTCCAGAAGTTTATCCTTTAAGTATATTATGAGCACGACTAGACATGCAAATATAAACATGAGAAGATATTCATAAGACAAAACATACAAGTCTGCACGTGTACATACATACATACATACATACATACATACATACATACATACATACATACGTACGTACGTACATACATACATACATACATACATACATACATACATACATACAAAATTACCCTGTTGTTGATGTTGACATTCCAATGAAAGATACTCGAATCTAAGTTAGAATGCAGCTCTTTCTCTGCTGGCAAGAAATCTTGAAATAAAACTGAATATTGACATATATACATGCATACATACATACACACACACATACATACATACAAACATACATACATACATACATACATACATACATACATACATACATACATACATACATACATACATACATACATACATACATATTTTAGCATGCCACAATTGTTACCTCTGGCAGAGACAAAATTGATCCCCAAATGCAGAACTACCCACATGGCAAAGCATATATACAGACATACATATAAAAATACCCTGTTGTTGATGTTGAAATTCCAGTGAAGGAGCCTCGAATTTAGGTTAGAAACCGGCTCTTTCTCTATTGGCAAGAAATCTTTAAATAAAACTGAACAATGATATGCATACAAATAGGTAGTCAGAAATATTCTTTTCTGCTCTAGGCGCAAGGCCCGAAATTTTTAGGGAGGGGATCAGTCGATTAGATCGACCCCAGTACGCAACTGGTTCTTAATTTATCGACCCCGAAAGGATGAAAGGCAAAGTCGACCACGGCGGAATTTGAACTTAGAACATATAGACAGACAAAATACCTATTTCTTTACTACCCACAAGGGGCTAAACACAGAAAGGACAAACAAGGACAGACAAACGGATTAGGTCAATTATATTGACCTCAGTGCGATACTTATTTAATTGACCCCGAAAGGATGAAAGGTAAAGTCTACATCAGCGGAATTTGAACTCAGAACGTAGTGGCAAACGAAATACCGCTAAGCATTTCGCCCGGTGTGCTAACAGGCAGTCAAATATATTAATTGTTTGAGGACTGGAACAGTCCAATGAATCACAAATTCATTGGGCCTGGCTAATCCCGATCCGATTGTATTTGGGATTCTTATGAAATATTTGATAGATCTGATTCCGTTTCAGCCTAACCACCTCGTAGTAAATACTAATATTGATTGTAATATAAGTACGCAAATTCGATTTTTGTCGAGATGGTTAAGATCACTTCCTGATTATTACTTTATTTTATCGGCCCTAAAAGATTCAAATTCGGTGGAAATTGAACATAAATATACATATGTAATTTTTATTTCTGCACATTTTGCTTCTTGTGTATGTTTTCCTGTCTTATATACGTTTTCTTTAAATGCATTCTTAGACATTAAGAATTCTTACACAGCAAGCGCATGTGTGGGAATATTTTCATGGTATATTGTTCGTTTGAACATGTGTATTATATTTTGCGCAAACATTTGAATAACTTTTTCTATGGTTGGGTCCATCCATCTATCCATCCACACACATATATATCCGTGCATGTGTGTGTGTGTGTGTGTGTGCAATGCAATATATTTTGAAATAACAACTCATATCTTTCCAGTTAACTTAAAATTGGTTCAATATTTCTTTCCATCTCTCAAGGTATTAAGAGGTGGAAAGTGTACGAACATACCTCAAATATCACCCCGGGGACAAAAATCACGAATATAACGATTGCTGAAATTATTATTGCAGATTACATATGGAAATGTAATTGATTTCACAAAACTTACGTGTATCATTAGCCGGGGAGCTGTGGAATAATAATAGAACACGTGAGTAAAGGAAATAGTATCAATGTGATCGCTCCGTCAGTTAGAATTCCTCGCAATCTCCCTGAAACCATATGTCATCGTTTTGAAAGAAAGAGCAATTGGATAATAAAATAATTAACAACAAAACTTTGGGAAAATGGCGAATTTTCAAGACAGATAAGGGTCCAGACATAGCAGTCTTTGATCAGCGCTTGCCTGTTGAATAACGACGGTTATCAGAGCATCAGCTGAGCAAATGAATTTTATTTCAAAATAATTTCTAGTATTATACTAATGGTTGTTTCATGGACTTTTATTCTCTTTTCGAACAGAAAAGTATGTATGTATGTATGTATGTATGTATGTATGTATGTATGTATGTATGTATGTATGTATGTATGTATGTATGTATGTATGTATGTATGTATGTATGTATGTAAGTATGTATGTATGTATGTATGTATGTATGTGTGTATGTATGCATGTATGCATGTGTATCTAAAAGTGTGTGTCTATGTGTATTTCTATGGTTGTATGCACACACATAAAATATATATTATTATCTCATATCATATCATATATTATATCATATTATATTATAATATATAGAAATGTATATATATATATATATATTATATATATATATATATATATGTATATATATATGTGAGTGTGTGAGTGTGTGTGTGTGTGTGTGTGAGAGAGAGAGAGAGAGAGAGTAAGCAGTTTAAGGGAAAGACAGAATAGAATTCCATGGGCTAGTCATGTTTTATCTCTCTGCTCCTTGAGTTCAAATACTGCAACGGTCAAGTATATATCTCATCAGTTCGGCATCCCTAAATAACGTACTAGTGTAGTACTTGGCATCGATTCCTTTCTATCTGTACTTTACGTTTTCATTCTCTTTCTTTCCCGATGTGATAAATCCGCCTTTACGCTGACCTATGGAAAGAATGGTCTCACTCGGTCACTACATATACCAAGGTAACGTTCATACGACTCCATCGCGACTTAGTACCCCTTTCTCTGTTGTTTTACTTGTCTGTCTTTCTGCCTGTCTGACATTGTTCTGTGAATTGTGCACCAATATGTCTATGTATATGCGTGTGTGTAAATATCTATGTATCAATCTCTATCTCATTCCCTCTCTCTACACACACTCACGGACACAAACAAACACATACACACTTTTTCTCTCTCTCACACACACATATGTATATCAATAACAATACCAATAGTTCATGTTACAATGAGGATGGTAAAAAAGTAATATTGTGATAAAGTCACTTGAGATGTTTTTCGGCGCCTCACATTTATGAGTTCATATCTCGCAGAGGGTCAGCAATTATTTCAGGCCTTATCTTAAAAATTCTAACAAAAATAGGAAAAATATAAAATACAAAACACTCAACACAACAACAACTACAGCAACAGCAAAAATATTGGAAAAAGAACGAATGAAAGGTGGCCATTGTGAAGCCAAAATTTCATCTTTAATCTAAAATATTGTATAATCAACTTGGCATCAGTTTCAATATTCAACATTTTAATATTTTCGTGGGTTTTGTTTGTTTTTAATATATCCTTGTGATCTCATTGTATGTGTTTATTTTCATAATTTTGTTGTTAATATTTTGGATTTGTTTTATTTAATTGCTTTTCTTTAGTGATAGTGTGATGGTAGTGGTAATGCAGATGAGGGAGAAGAATTTTAATTTTTTTATTTGAGTGTCTATTTTTTTTTTTTTGATAATTCCATTTCATTATTTTTTTTTTATCAAAAATGATTTTTTTTTATATATTTCTAGATTTTAATTAATTTTATTTATTTCATTTTGCTTCAATTATATATTACTTTTATTTTAATATTTTATTCCTATATTTATTTATTTTGTGTACGGAAGATTTATCATTTGAATAGTATTTGAATAGGGTTCTGTTAAACAGGACCCGGATGTCACATTGATAATGGGGATGTTGCATTACTGCTACGACCAATTATGATGATAATAGAGAAAATGTAGATGATAATGATGATAGTAATGATAATCTTGCAGTTAATGCTCCTGCTGATGTTGCGGTGACAATTATAATAACAGACGTAATGATTGTGATGGTTATTACGGGGCACGTGATCATCGTGATGTTTATTATGATGACAAGATGATGACGATGATGACTCTAGTAGCAGCGAAGGTAGTTATTAAAACGTTAGCTGCGGTTTTGTAGCCATAGACTTAACGATCGTCGTGACGATGAGCATGTTGATAATGATGATGAGGACTATGGGGAATACTGAAACGGTGATGCGGATGAGGATGGGGATGGCGATAACGGTGACAGAGGTGCTAATGATATCTACGATGCTGATTACGGTGGTTAAATTCGCAATGTGATCAATAATAAGTTGAAAGAGCATTAGAATATTAGCGATTTTGATATCGTTGGCGATCGAGAAGGTGGAAGTAGAGAGAACTCGTATGATGATAATTATGAAGATATCATCATCATCATCATCAACGACAACAACAGCAACAACAACAACAACAACAAGATAACAACAACAATAAATAAATAAATAATAATAATCCTTTCTTATTTTTGCATGTCCTAAAATTTATACTCTTTTAATCTTTAGGGGATATATATATATATATATATATATATATATATTATATATATATATATATATATATATATATATATATGGTTATCAGTAATAATATAGGGTGAAATTAATTAATTTGGAATAATCATTAATTTCACCAAGTAGATTTCGGCATGTAAATGCCTCATTCGAGGAAAGTTTA
>NC_043004.1:100189975-100192475 GCF_006345805.1 Octopus sinensis | reverse complement strand
AACATACACGCACGATCATACATACATTCATCTTTATTAATAGTCTGGACAACAATGGAGTGTGAAAATATTCAATAACAAAAATGTGGAATACTCTAGTCGTATTTTATGTTGCGTACTACATATGAAAGTAATCAAAGTTCGTTGATAATCTATGTCTGCGTAGTACATACATACATACATACATACATACATACATACGTACATACATACATACATACATACATACATACATACATAAATATAATTATAAGCTTAAGCTTATAAGTTTTTACCGTATATTGACTATAGAAAATAGTCTAATATTGGGGCATATAAAGCCACGAACGAAAATGATTTGGCATTAGTATACATGGAGAGCGTACTAATGCCCCCTTTTTTTCCGTCGAGGGTTTATATACTCCCATATAACACTATTTTCTCTAAAGTCAATATACGCCAAAGGCTTGTAAGCTTGGCTTCTAATTATATTTACGACACACAGAGGCACGTATGACGTGGGTAGAGAGGACGGACGTTTTTGAAAAGTTAAAAAAAAACCAGTAATTTTATCTGCAAAGAAATTGTGTCGATATTCATGTGTTTGTACTGAATTAGCATTTGTCAAAATTAAGTGAGGAAAGTTCAGTAGAATGGCTGAGAGCTGAGCGATTCGGACTCCGTATCAATGTTTGTCTGGCACGTTCCATATTTTCCGGGGGTTCGTACCGTTCATGGTGCCCCCTCCAATCTCCTATTCATTAGTGTATCTCGTATGCGATGTGCATTCACCCAACGTAAGATTGTGTTACGGGTGGGAACAACCTGATTTCTGGGAATGTTGAAGTGGCGCCGAAACTCATGCTGAGCTGCTGTGACAGATTCGTTATTCTTCATGTAACTGACGTAGGCAAGCACGCGATGCTCTGTCGTCCACAGCGCCATGGCTTCACCTAGAAAGAAAAAAAAGGCTAAGACACCACAAGCCGAATGGTACCGGTCGGACAACTCCTCCGGGGTTGAATAATAGACATTTCAAAAAAGTCCGTCCGCTCTGCCCCATCCTCTTTATATGTATTCTGATCAATTCATTATAGTAATGAACAATTCATGAAGGGCTGTGAAATATTACAAACATCGCTGAGTATATAAAAATTCAGTTTCCTTACAATATGGACAGGGGACTTAAATTCATAATTATGATATTCTAATATAATGCTTCATATTCTATAATCATGTTTCACCTCTCTCCCTTTCTGTCTGTCCGTCTGTTTCTGTTTGTCTGTCTGTATATCTGTCTGTCTGTCTGTCTGTCTGTCTCTCTCTCACTCACACACACACACACACACACACACAAATACACAGCATTTCACTCGAGGTTGAACCCATATAAAGGTCCAAACTCGTCACAGCTATTTAACAAACATGTTAGAGTAATAACCATTTCAAAACAGTCCGTCCGCCCGGTCTACCTCACACTGTATATGCATCCTAATCAATTCATTATCGTAATCAACAATTCAAGAAGAGCTAAGAAACTTTACAAACGTCGCTGAGTATATAAAATTCATAGTTTACTTACAATATGAATAGGCGACTTAAATTCCTATTACGATATACCAAGATAGTTTCATATTCTATAGTCATAAATTTCTCCTCTCTTCCCTTCTTTCTGCCCGTCTGGCTGTTTCTGTCTCTGTCAGTCTGTCTGTCTCACACACAATCTATCACTCCAGGTTAAACCCATATAAAGACATATAAAGACTCAAACTCGTCACAGCTATTCAACAATCAACTCGTCAGTATTAGTGTGTTTCCACTACTTGCGAAAATATTTGATATAGTCGGCACTAACAGTAATTACATTAGACAGACTGGCCTGATAATGAAACGCAGTACAAAGAGAAAGATTTAAATGCAGTATCAAGAAAGTTTAAAAATTGTCCAATTTATTTATAAAATAATTGTCTGTAACACTACATATTTGCTCATCAACATTTAACTGTTATTAAGGTGTGGCTATAACTGAAATTCCTAATATAAAACTTAAAATTCTAATGATAAAACTGTACAAAATTTAAGTAATACTGCAGGGGAATACAGTCACTTTTGGTACAGAGAACGAACGGTGGTCACCGCTATTCCTTCCACAAAGTTAGTGTTGCTTCAAATGAAATAAAATGGACATAACGAAGAATCGAAACCCCTGAGCAAACAGTCTCCTCATAAGATTACCTGTGCACACCGCAAATAATATCGGAGATTCTGTTCAAATGTAAAAAAAGCAAAAAGAAACAAAAAAAAAACGAAAAAAAAATGTAAAAATGAAAAGCATAAGCGAAGATAAAAATAAACGAAGAAGAAAATATTCTTCTGTTTTTCTTTTATGCTCCTCCTCTGTGTCAGTAAATCCAATAATCTTGTAAATATTGACTGGGCAACACTAAGACTGCATGGATAATACATATACATACATATATATATATATAAATATATATGTATGTGTGTGTATGTGTATCAT
>NC_043004.1:100182475-100187475 GCF_006345805.1 Octopus sinensis | reverse complement strand
CACAACTTTTTCTCACGCTTTCTTCCTACTTCTGCGAACAAAGCAGAGGAACCATGGCGTAACCCACTATGGTGTCGTAAAGTTTCAGACCCTAGTCTCGATTGCGAATCCTCTGTACCCCAGGATGGCTCAGCTCTCCACCCGTTAAAAGCCACCGTTTACGGAATGAGAATAACAACGTAGCTTTCGCGCCCGTGCAACCGCCAGTCTATCGCGTGTGGTGGGTGGATCTTCACGTTGCCACACGCATTCTAATAGCTTAGAGTAGGCTCGAATTAGAGATTATTCTTTGTGTTTAATGGCGTGAGTCCTGATTGGAAGAAAAAGAAGAAGAAGAAGACAACAACAAAGACACTAGTAGCACAACGAGCAACGCAACATTAGGGGCACCCTCAGTAATTGGCTCTCCGTCGCTTACGACGACAAGGGTTCCAGTTGAACCGGTCAACGGAAATGTCTGCTTGTTGAAGTGGCTGAGCACACTACAGACGCACGTACCCTTAATGTATTGGGTTGTGCGGAAAGTTCGTGCCGATTTTTAAGGAAAAGAAAAAGGTTAACAAATACCAAATCAGCCAAATATGAACCAATTTGTTGCACAATGCGTCTCCATCTTTCTTTTAACTTGAAAATACCCTCTTCCCAGAATTGAGGTGGTTTCATGGCAAAGAATTCATCTAGGTATCTTTTTACGTCATCCAAGAAATTGAAATTTTTTACCATTAAGACTATTCTGCAGAGACCTGAAAAAGTGAAAATCCGAAGGAGCAATATCTGGTGAATATGGAGGGTGGAGTAGCACATCCCAGCCGAGCTGCAGCAATTTTTTGTCTAGTTCTCAAAGCATTAAGTGCAGAAAATGAACTTCCTTATCTTCCATTTTAAAGGGTTACAGAATTAACACAGGTTATAGGAACATAGATCTTCTTCCACGAAAAGATAGCTTAAACTGTGCTTTAAATGGAAGTGTAGTCAAATCCTAATTCATGGACTCAAACATGTTCTAAAATTAGTCGAAAATTAAGCTACTACAAATCGGGACGAACTTTCCGGACAACCGAATAGTTCTCTGGAAGATTTAGCGTGACACAGAATGTGACATGGCTGGTTCTTTGAATTATGGGTACAACTTATATTTGTCAGCTGAGTGGAATGGGATCAACGTTTTACAAAGTGTTTTACTCGAGGACAGAACGCATTGCCTGGAATCGAACTCACGATCTCATGGTCGTGAATCGATTACCCTAACAACTACGTCACACGCCATTCAGCCCTCGATGGCAGCCATATCATAATCACCACTACCGCCACCGCCACCGACTCAATCACCACCTCTACAGTTCCCGGCGCCACAGTCGAGTTCAACAAAGTACGGACAACCTAAGACAACCATCATCAATATTTTAAAATATTAGCACAATGCCAGCAGGTTCCGGTGGGCAGGGAGGGCATTTGGTTACATCGACCTCAGTACTTATTTAACCTCGAAAAGGAATTAAGGCAAGATCTACCCCGGGGGTGCTGGGATTTGAACTCAGAACATAAAGACGGACGATATGCTGCTAAACATTTTGCTCGGCGTGCTAACAGTTTTGCTAGCTCACCTCCTAAGAGCTATATTCTAATACTCGTTTCAAATTTTGGCACAAGGCCAGCAATTCCAGGACAGGATAAGTCGATTACATAAGTATCAGTGTTCGACTGGTACTTATTTTATCGACTCCGAAACGATGAAAGGCAAAGTCGGTCTTGGCGGAATTTGGGCTCAGGTCGTAAAGACGGACGAAATACCGCCCAGCCAATTCGCTTTTAAATCGTTTCCGCTTCGTGAACTAACATAATAGATGACGCATTCTGAAGCACACATCGATGGAGGCGGTCCGTCATGGCCTTTGATTATAGGCTTGCCATACAGGATCAAACAGGGGCTCTATAGCAATAACAGCAACGGCAACAATATTCCTGAACTACTTCACAATATTGCTGAATTAATAAATCTTTATCCCCTGCATCATTATAGCACACGATACTAAAAAAAGGGGAAAAAAACACGGAACAATAAAATAAAGAAGGCCCCCGCCAAAAGAAAAAAAAAAAAATAATAATGAAAACGAGATTCAGCGCTTTAACGGCACAATACTATTTCAGTTCTACTCTATACAAAACTAAACTATATACTTTGCATTGCACATTGTTTTTTTAAATAATGAACATCCGTTAGCTACGACTATCTGTATTCATTTTACGGTCGACTAAACTGCCTACACATTGACTACTACTAATACTACTACTACTACTGCGCTGCTGCTGCTGCTGCTGCTACTTTCAAATTTGGCACGGGTCCAGTAATGGCAAAGTCGATTATGTCATCTCCAATATCTGACTGGTACTTTATTTTATCGAACCCGAAAGGAAAAAAGCAAAATCGACCCAGGCGAAATTTGAACGCGGAACATAATGAGCTTTGTGTGGGAGGCTTGGCCCCTTTCACTTACAGATGCAATCCACGCATTTTCATGCAGATTCTTTGTACCAGATTTCATTCACGAGGCTTAGATTGACACGAAGCATTTTTAGCCATTTATTCAGGGAGGAATGGATAATGTTTGTGACCCGTTACTTTTCTTGACCACTGAATCCTGCGTGATGAAGGGTGGAATTTATCTACAAATATTTGAGTTATGGCTCGAATGCTTGTGACAAAGCATACTTTATAGAAGGCATCTCAAAGACTCGTTGCTGGTGGTGAAGCACCTGAGCGATTAAATTTAATTCGAATGAAATCAATAGGTGCAGGAGTGGCTGTGTGCTAAGTAGCTTGCTAACCAACCACACGTTTCCGGGTTCAGTCCCACTGCGTGGCATCTTGGGCAAGTGTCTTCTGCTATAGCCCCGGGCCGACCAATGCCTTGTGAGTGAATTTGGTAGACGGAAACTGAAAGAAGCCTGTCGTATATATGTATATATATATATATGTATATATGTATATATATATATATGTATGTGTGTGTGTATGTGTTTGTCCCCCTAGCATTGCTTGACAACCGATGCTGGTGTGTTTCGTCACCGTCACTTAGCGGTTCGGCAAAAGAGACCGATAGAATAAGTACTGGACTTACAAAGAATAAGTCCCGGGGTCGATTTGCTCGTCTAAAAGCGGTGCTCCAGCATGGCCACAGTCAAATGACTGAAACAAGTAAAAGAGTAAAACAGAGTATACATAAAACTGGAACAAATTCTGTAAGGTACCGCAACCATCAAATCAACAATTTTTCTAATTCCCTGTACTGGACTAGTATTTTATTTTATTGACCCCGAAAGAAATAAGGTCTAGTTGTCTGCATCAGGATTTCAGGGTAGAGAGCGGAGAACCGGATAAGTACTGCAACGCATTTTATTCTAGACTCTAAACCAGTAGTTTTCAAACATTTTTGCACTATAGAGCCTTTTGATCTCTGTTTTACATGGGTGGACATTCATAACTATTCAATACTTAAAATGTCATATTGTCATATTTTTAGAAATAAATATTATTCGGAATCGTAAGAACTCCGGGAAAATGCTTAGCGTCATTTCGTCCATTTTTACATTCTGAGTTCATTTTGACTTCTAAATTTACTTCTAAGCAATTCCAACTCTTTAAAAGGAAAGTCGCAGTGGTCACAGCTGGAACGACTTTAGACTAGATTTACCCGATCAGAAACGTGATATGGTCGAACTCCCTCACAACACCATCACTACAGCTACTGTTGCTGTCTTCTTCTTCTTCTTCTTCTTCTTCTTCTTCTTCTTCTTCTTCTTCTTCTTCTTCTTCTTCTTCTTCTTCTTCCTCCTCCTCCTCCTCTTCTTCTTCTTCTTCCTCTTCTTCTTCTTCTTCTTCTTCTTCTTCTATTTCTTCATCTTCTTCTTCTTCTGCTGCTGCTGCTACTACTACTACTACTACTACTACTACTACTACTACTACTTCGCCAATCTTCACTGAGCAGGAGGAACAAAATCAAATCTACCAGACCCAGCAACACCACCACCACCATCACCGCCACCACCACTCTTTCACAGCACGTGACTCATCAATCCGTTACTCTTTCCTTCGGTGTCAAACGAAACATCCATATTTACCACTTCTCAATAATTTATAAAGTTACGTTTTTTTATTTTTTATTTTCTTTTTTATTATTTTTTCCACTTCGAACCAAGTGAAACCCATTAGCAACACTTTTCAATATCAAATGATGATGACAAAGACGATACTGCTATTGCTGTTGCTGACGGCAATGATGATGATGATGATGAGGATGAGGAGGAGAATAGTTCTGGTGGTGGTGGAGGATGTTGGGTGATAATGAACTTACAAGCCATTGCGGAAGTTGGGCGGTCTCTTTTGGTTTGAAGGTAGCGAAAAATCTCTAATTGGAAGTATCTATCTATCTATATATATATATATTTTATTACAGGTGTTTGTGGTTCTATGCATGTGTGAACGCGTGTGTGCGTGTGTGTTTGTATGTGTGTGTTTGTGAATGTGTGTGTGTGATATGTATAATATATGAAGTTAGTGTTTCAGGATTGCTTAGGCCGTGATGGTTGAAACAAATTAAAGAACGTGAAACATACGGGCGTACATAAGGCATACACACGCAACCATCAATCCATCCGTACACATATATATATATACATGCATATACATATACATACATATACATATGCGTACATATATATATATGATATATATATATATAATATAGATATATATATATGTATATATGTATATATATATTATATATATATATATATATATTACACACAAGTATCCTTATATATGTATATATGTACGTACACATATAGACAGAGATACACAGAAAGATAGACAGATAGAAAGATAGATAAATAAATAGATACGACTTTGTCAGACCTCTCATGTGTGCTATTCGTAATACGTAAGATTAGTAAAGCCTTTGGCATCTTCGGGTCGTTAACTTCTAAACTAGATCAAATCCCAG
>NC_043004.1:100167475-100177475 GCF_006345805.1 Octopus sinensis | reverse complement strand
TCTAAGCTGAAATCAGCCAATACAACTAGTACAAATACGCCATCATTGAATGCCAGTAAATCACTAAATTAATTATAATCCATCCTCATAATATAGCTGATTGGAAGAAAGAAAACATTCTCAACAACGATGTTTATTTACACTTGACGGGTTATCCAGCTTCATATATATATATATATATATATATATATACTAATGATTACTTGTTATAGATACAGCTACTTAATAATTAAATTATGCAATATTAACTAAGTTGGGTCAAACTGATACTAAGTTCTATGTTGTTATGAGTCAAAAAAAGCGTTTTCATCAGTCTTATACTGTACCATCACTTATGGGATAATAATGGGGTGTTTAACTCTTACAGCAAGCGGTTCTCTTACACAAACTGTTCACCTGGTCATTCGATAACCTACGTAAACCACCCTACAATATAAATCCATTTCTCTTAGCACAGCAATCCGAACACACTCCCTATGTTTTCCTGCAACATCCCCCAGTCCCCATCTCCCTTTACATCAGCTGAAAATTGAACTTAAACTATAATTAAGTTATAAAGAAAAACATTATTTCATGACCATGTCTATCATGTAGCAAAACGAAGTGATCACACCAAATCATGTGAAATGCCATTTCATCACACAGCTCTCTCACTGGAGTATATTTATATTTTTTACCCAGTGCATGAGGAAATGCAATGTCTCGGAGAACCGAATATACCTCAATTCATAGTTAAACTAATAAATAGTATTCTGTGGAAAAGAGTCTTGTTGAAGCCAATACCAATGGCAGAAGACATTAAAAGAAAGCATGTCACGCGGCAATTAGAGGGCCGATCTTTTGCTACGAATCGCAAGCATTTTACGACAGCAGCTGCAGGGACCATGAATTATGTATTGCTTTGATTGTTACTTTTTCCCCGATAAGAAAGATTTGCGACTCCCTGAGAGTGTTTTGCTAGTAATTAGCGTCAAGTTAGCGCAATCTCTTGCAAACAGTATTAACGAAAGTATATGTCCACACCTTGAATTAGGTGTCAGGCGTCTAGTGCTTGATTAATTATGAAATCACTCATGACTGCTAGCGATCGATAGGAGCGCGCACGGGAACTCTAAGTGTGCACCATGGAAGTTATCTTCAAATTAGACGATAGGGCGTGATTTGAATGAATTTGGCTACTATTTCTCCGTTGGCATTTCGTTGATATTTCCATTGTTGCTATCATTTAGATAGACTTCTTGCTTTTACAGCCTACATAAGTCCTACAATATGCGACAACGTTAAAGCCAGGAACTTCCCAGCGTCCGCTCGTATATTCTATTTGAAAGGTAGAAGAGATTCGGGATGAGACATAGCATTTTACTTTTCTTAGATCTACACATTCAGAAGATAACGTAATATATAAATTCAACAATTTACGACTTTTTTCCCTTTAAATGTCTTTTCCTGTTCTTCAAGCATTCTCAACTGAGATCCATTTATCCATGCAGCGCGAGAGATCGTTGTCACATCTCACTAGGTTTAGTAGGTCGCAGATTTCATGTTGGATGTTTTTGTCAATAGCATCAATATATAGTTGGATTCACTTGACATGTGATACGTCTTGAATTCATTGAATAATTAATTTTCGTATTGTACAGATAAAGTGCTGGAAAAGGCTTGAGAGACCGAAACAGGTGGTAAAAAATAAATTATTGAATTTGAATAATAAATTGATTCCTGATTTTCTATAATTCTGACGGATAAATTATATTGTCGCTAATTATTTTTTTCATCAAGTGAGATAATAATAATTCTTTACATTCTAAATTAAGTCTTCTTGGCTTTCGTCATCAAGTGTGCTGTCATCTGGTTTAGTATTGTCTTAAATTTGCTAGCAAGCTTAAAAGGCGAAATCTCAACAACATGTACATGGATTCAGTTTTCATTTGAGCACACACACACACACACAAACACACACTGACACATACACACATTCACGTTTACATAGAGACATATAAAAAAAACACAAATTCACCCCCCTCACAAACATAACTCCCGCACACACATACGCACACACCTGTTCTTCACATACATTTACCTCCCGATATGCCTCTTCATGTTCTTCTTTCTTACAAACGCTCCATTATTCTTTCTCTTACACATTTTATATTGCTTTCCATATAACGCACAATGTATATGCTTTCTCTCTCCCAATCTCTGCTCTTTACTTCTATATACGCAGACATTTTAACATGCACCTCTATGGAACACACACACATATGGAAGCACGCAAACATATATGGAAGCTCACACAAACAAACAAACAAAAATACTCAAGTATTCTCTTTCTTTTAGATATATATTTCTCACACAGTAAAATAATGTTTTATTTCCAGTGCATCACTTTCATTGGACTTCCAATACAACCCGCTGTGTACACAGACACACGCATTGACTAACACACACATAGACATACACAGATCGATACATTCACTCACGCACAAACATACACACACACACATGCACACACACAACACACACACACACACACACACACACACACACACACCACACACACACACACATATATATATATATATATAGTATGTACATATATAATATACAATATATGTGCATGTATACATTATACGTTCGTAAGTATGCATACATACATGCATATATATGTTTGTATAATAATATTTATATATATATATATATATATATATATATATATATATATATATATATATATATATATATATATATAATATATATATATATATATAAATGCGTGCATATCTACATACACATACATGTGCATAGATATATTCATATAGACATTCTATTGCATGCTACACGCTAACACATACATAATCACGATCGTAGCTTCTCAACTTCGTATCAAGCTATGGTTTACAATGAATTCCACAAACCACAGCCCTTTTTTTCTTTCACAGTCTCATTACCACTCCCTTTCTCTCGTCCCGGGAGACCTCATACCGGGATCCTACGCAGCTGTAATTCAATTTGGCATGCAACCTGTTTGGTATGCATTGCTGTACTTGAGTTTTGTTTACAGTAATGTATGTCAACCACATCACCAACGAAAAGATGCTGGATGACAACTGGTGGTGGTTGCGGGAGGTAACTTTTTTCATGCTCAACTCCAGTAAGGACCTTAAGCAAATGTGATTGCTTTTCTACCATTCTATTTGTTGATGATGATGATGATGACGATGATGATGATGATGATAGTAATTGTGGTAATGATACCGTTGTTCTCTATGTGTATGTGTCTTTTTATCTAAGGTGTTTAAATATGTACCGACACACACACACACACACATATATATACATATATATATATATATATATATATGTATATAAGTATATACTATATACACATATACTGACACACAAGCTCTCTCTGTGACACAGACACTCATACATACACAACACGCACACACCACACACTCTCACACACACATACACACACACACACACACACATGCATGCTCATGCATATATATGTAAATGAATATGTAAATGACGTGGATGTATGTCTTGTTTCCGACCGACACAGTATCGAAGGATATCCAATATTATTCTGCATACATACATATACACATAAACATACACAATACGTCACATACACACCACACACACACACACACACACACACACACACATATATATATATATATACATTTGTATGTGTCTTTTTATCTAAGGTGTTTACGTATGTACCGACACACACACACACATACTAACACAAACACACATATATACATATATATATATATGTATATAAGTATATACTATATAAACATATACTGACACACAAGCTCTCTCTCTCTCTCTCACACAGACACTCACAAATACACAAATACATTTGTATGTACACACAAGCACACACATACACACACACGCACACACACTGACACGTACACACACACGCATACACACAAACACACACACATATATATATATATATATACATATGTATGTGCACACAAGCACACACATACACACACACGCACACACACACGCACACACACACGCATACACACAAACACACACACATATATATATATATATATATACATATGTATGTGCACACAAGCACACACATACACACACACGCACACACACACGCATACACACAAACACACACACATTATATATATATATATATACATATGTATGTGCACACAAGCACACACATATTCATGACTATGCAAATGTGAATAATTGTATGCATGTGTACGCGTGTGTTTATGCATGTATCCCCGTAAGGTTTGATTTCAAATTGATGTGCGGAGCTCAATGTTGGGTGTCAAACGTGGAGAGATTCTTGAAAACCTTTCCTAAATCACGTTGTTGCATATGTGTCATTACATTGTATATATGCATGTGCGCAACGTCTGCATAATTTTGTATATTGGGCTAAGTTTAAGAGTGCACATAACCATTTGCATTTGTATACATACATACTTACTCATATACGCACACACATACATGCATACATGCATGCATACATACGTTCATTAATAAATATCACATGTACTATAAAGGTAATTTACATATTCATATAGGAATATATAATTATAACTGTGTTTGTGTATGTATATATATATATGGCGCAGGAGTGGCTCTGTAGTAAGTAGCTTGCTTACCAACAATATGGTTCTGGGTTCAAACCCACTGCGTGGCACCTTGGGCAGGTGTCTTCTACTATAGCCTCGGGCTGACCAAAGCCTTGTGAGTGGATTTGGTAGACAGAAACTGAAGAAGCCCGTCGTATATATGTATATATATATATATATATATATATATATAATATATATGTGTGTGTGTGTGTGTGTGGTGTGTGTTTGTCTCCCTAGCATTGCTTGACAACCGATGCTGGTGTGTTTATGTCCCCGTAACATTAGCGGTTCGGCAAAAGAGACCGATGGAATATGTACTGGGCTTACAAAGAATAAGTTCCAGGGTCGAGTTGCTCGACTAAAGGCGGTGTTCCAGCATGGCCACAGTCAAATGACTGAAACAAGCAAAAGAGTAAAAGATATATGTGTGTGTGTGCGTGCGTGCGTGTGTGCGTGCGTGCGTGTGTGTGCGTGTGTGTGTGTGTGTATGCGTGTGTGTGTGTGTGTGTGTGTGTGAGTGTCATTATCGAATAGGAGATAGATTTTCATCGCACAACGGTGACAATTTAGTTGCTTGCTCATGCGAATTATCTGCCCCTGAATTAACACTTACGTAGCTGAGCGTTCTACTGAACGTGTGTAACTCTAATGGCGTTATCATGCAGAATCTGCTTGACAAAGCTGTAATATTTTAAATGAGAGTAAAATCCACCAGATGGGGATTCAATATTGTAGTCTCCATCGACTTACCTTCACTTACAACGCATAAAGAAACACGATGTTATAAAAAGCGGTGTTTCCCCAAAACGTCACTCACTAAGAACAAATACGGGAACTCGCCATTCGGCAATTTTGCCTCTATATATCATATGTATTTACGGTGGGCAAAGGATTTAGCAGTACATATGTTTCTGACTTTTATTAGACGGTTTATATCAATGCATAACTGATGTAATTTGTATGGCTGAAGAAGGCTATTGACATACAAACTACATCAATTATGCATTGATATAAACCGTCTAATAAAAGCCAGAAACATATGTACCGCTAAATCCTTTGCATCATGTTTTTATTTTGATAAATATACTCTATCACCTACACAACTAAATGGCATATACAGGTGCTTACAATTATCAAGTTTCACCCTGAATTTATATATATATATATATATATATATATATATATATATATATATATATATATATATATATATGTCCTAACTCAACTGAACAAGAGAAAACACAACAACGCGAGGACGTGGAACAAGTCGAGTGTTATTGGACGCTCAGGAAAGGAAAGAAAGAAGGAGGACTTAACGTTTCGAGCGGAGCTCTTCGTTAGAAAAATAGAAAAAGGAAAAGGAAAGGTCCAAGGAAGGGAAGACGCAGAAAGGAAATCGGTAACGATACACACGCGGCCTCCCTTCCAATACGACATATGTACGTTCAGTTTTTGTTGAACGACCCCCACAAATGATTTGTTTCTGGTAATGAAATGTTTAGTGCTGTGCTTTAACTCACACCCTCTATCAAATCCTCGTTGCCTGAACAGCAGCACGATCTACCGCATTGTCAAGTGTCGGAGTAGTTGCAGAGAAACTTAAGATAAAGCATTTTGCTCAAGAGTACGACGCACTATTAGTTCAGAAACTGAAACCACGAGCTCGCAATTATGAGTTGGGCAACCTAACCACTAGGCCATGTGTCGCCTTATGTATATTTCAAAGACAACACTTTTATGATGTAAAAACACCGTGTAAACTAAAATCGGTAATACAATTTCTGTGCGGCCCTGTACTAAATAATTCATGGCCCAATGGTTTGGGGATCGCCGTTGTATAGTTGCATTCAAACAGCTACGCAAATACGCTCACACACTGTCACATAAATCTGGGCACAAGGCACAAAATACTACACGTACAGAATAGTAAAATCCTACCTGGTTATGATAAATACCTACCTAGTGGTTAGTGATAGTTTCGTATCCTCGCTTGGCCTTTTTTCTTTCCCCGTGGAGGATTTATTTATCTAAGTGTTTCCTCCTAAAGATTTGCATAATTGATATTTTGTGATATCTTGTGTATTTTCCTTCCCTGAGAACGTTCATCGTTACAATCTTACATCTTATACTGGGTGGCGCGATTGCAAGATTACCGTCTCAGACACTCCAGATAAGCTGATATGATTCGGCTCTGGGTTTCCTCTCGAAAGCATTAAATCAATATAAATATGTAGCTACCCACTCCAAGCACACTCACGTGTATATTCCAGCATACATACATGTATATACACATACATACATACACACATACATACATACATACATACATACATACATACATACATACATACATACATACATACATACATACATACATATATATGTGTGTGTATATATATATATATATATATATATATAATATATACATACATACATATATATATACATATGTATATATACATACATATATACATACATACATATATATATATATATATATATATATATATATGTACACACATGTGCATTTATGTATGTGTCTTTGTATGCATGTATATATGCATGAGTAGATACATTTGCTTTATATGTTTCAAGATTCACACGCAAACGCACACACGCACGCACATAAAGACACAGAATCACGCATACAGGTAAGCGTTTATATTACGTTAAATAACTTAGAGAGGATTGAATGAAAAATAACTGTGTAAACAAATTTAGATTCTATCGGTGTTGATATGGAGTTTTGATTTTATATCATGATATACGCATAAACACACACATACACACACACCCACACAAAAAACACACGCACTCACACATCACTTTGCGTATATTCGAAGACTACTTATGTGAGAGTAGTACAGAGTTTTTTTTGCAAAATAACTTATTAGTGTATTAAGGCTACGTGGAGAGAACAAGCCTAGTACTCATGTATATATACGTAAATATATGTAGAAATATAACAAGAATAAATAATAGTTTTAATGTTTTTTTTAAAAAACAACAACAATTATTTACGGGTAGATTTCGGCATGTAAATATAACCATTAACGGTAGGAACTTTTTAAAAAGTTCAATACACATACACACATATATATATATATATATATATGTGTGTGTTGTGTGTGCGTGATCTGATCAATAAGTATCCGGACTGTTGCCATAGTAACGATGCTAAAGCTCGCAGAGTAAAGCCGCTTGCCATAGATTGACCTTCAAATCTGCTGTGCATGAGCACTAATTTTTAAGGGACTAGCTCCCTTCCGATGTTTACAGCAGTTCTTGGAAGGAAGGTGAGTGGCGTGTGATCGCCGCATTGAATATGACAGAGAAAAATGAGATGAAAATCTGCTTGAAATTGTGCCAAAACCTTGGTGATGCGTGCTCAGAGTCCTACGCAAAGATTTCAAGAAGCTTTCATCATTCTCGGCACAATCAAGGCGACCTTGAGCAACTGAAATCCGACTGTGTTTTTGATCAGCTGAATACAGTTTTGGCATAAACTAAGCAGACACGTGTCTCATACCCCAATCTTCAGTCGAACCACGCCTAGCTCATAAGGGCCGGTTTCCCGGTTTCCTTGGCGTATAGGTTCCCCACCTGGACGGGACGCCGATCCGTCGTAGGTGAGCTGCAAGAAGCAGGAGAAAAGAGTTAGAGAAAGTTGTGGCGAAAGAGTCAGTAGAAGTTCGCCACTACCTTCTGCCGGAGCCGCGTGGAGCTTAGGTATTTCGCTCATAAACACACACATCGCTCGGTATGAAATTTGAACCTGCGATCCCTCGACCGCAAGTCCGCTGCTGTAACCAGTAGGCCCTCTGCCTCCACTTCAGTGATAATGGACTGGTCTAAACCATATCTAATCTACACATCTTCTAATCACTCACGGATGGTGATTCGACGATTTTCCCCACAGCTGCACGCACGTTTGTGCTGTTTTACTCAAGTCCACTGGTTGCGAGTGTTCCTGTACGTTCGTCAATATCAACATTTTCTCGGCCATCTTGGAAACGTCTGAATCAATGGTACACTGTGCGGCTCATGCTCTCCTCTCCATAGACTTTCTGCTACTTGGCGTGGGCCTCTGAGCAAGTATCGCCATGACAACTTTCTCTGCCATGGTCAATGCGACCATCACACGCTACACATGTTCTTTCTAAGCATTGCTTTAAACAGCAGAAGTGAGCTAGAACGTTAAAACTTAGTGCGCATGCACAGCAAAATTCACAGTCAATCTTTGCCAAGCAGCTTTAACTTTACTACTATGCCAACAGGACGGATACTTATTGGTCAGACCCCGTATATATGTGTGTGTGTGTGTGATAGTGTGTGTATGTATATATATGTATATATAGCTTCTAAGCTGAAGTGAAGACTACATGATTATTGTCTATTTCCTTACATTCTTGGAGGTTTTAGGTAAAATTATGCTGAAGTGTCCATCTATTTTGATTTTATTTAATTCTATGTAATTATGCAGGTGAGGATTGCTCTGTATTTAAATTGATGTAATGGTTGCATTGTTCAAGTAAACGGAGTTGCTTGAAACGATCGTACTGCATTACCTCTGGATATCCAGTCGCTTATTTTGATTATATATATATTTATATATATATATATGTATGTATGTATATATACATATATGTATTAGATAAAATGAACTAACAAAGCCCTGCAAAAGAAGTCGGAATGTTAGGTTATCAACCTGGCCTTTTACGATAGTCTTAAAGCCAGGAACTTTTCAATTTCCCCTCGTGTATTAACGATGCACTTTCTCCAATTTCAAATAAAATAGGTTTTGCTGATTCCTGCATATATATGTATGCATAAAGCAACGACAGAGATCTATAGCTGCTAGGCATATACGTAAGTGATGCGTGAGTGATACGAATGATCGTTATATTTAACTCACAAACGTTTGGACGCAAATATTTGCGTTACACTTACACGATATCCATCGATAAGGGTCTATAGAGCTCAATATACTCAAGATGCCCTGCGGTGGGAGTGACCCTAAAAGTATGTGGTTGTATATCAAGCGTCATAACCACTTACCCATGAGTGTACTGAACATTCCCTGTGTGTGTGTTGGGGGGGGGAAGCTTACACATAAATAAATGCTATTTTCGAAACGGAAACTAAAATAAAACTCCATCTTATATTCTAATTATGCATGCCTCTAAATAGGCAGGCCACCTATTTATACTTTAATCAAACGTACATACACACAAATACCGCTAACTCTGCCCAAACGCATTTCATATGTGCGACAGTCCCAAGAGTTTTTCGTATGTTAACATACCAGCTCAGACATCAAAGGTCTAAGCGACTTAAGGAGCTGTATCGAAAGAGAATGAAAACTAACT
>NC_043004.1:100152475-100162475 GCF_006345805.1 Octopus sinensis | reverse complement strand
TGCTGAAAACTTCTTGGTTTTAAGGGTCTCGCGAAAGGCCAAGTCCGAGGCCCAACCTTCCGAGTTGTTTTACAGGTCTTAGAAAAACTGAAAGGTTTAGAAATACTGCAATGAGTGTGTGAATCTGAGAGGGAAATATGAGGAATTAAATCATAATATTCTGGTATTTTATTTTACTCAAAGCCATTTTTATTTTATTTTCATGTTATTTTATTATTATTTTACCCAAAGTCAGGAACTTCGTATATAGCAGTAAAAAGGGTTTCTCACGACGATGGCAGCAATGAAAACATCATCATCTCATCATCATCATCATCATCATCATCATCATCATCATCATCATCATCAATAACAACATCAAAAACAACATGAATAACAACAACAACAACACCAACAACAACGACGAGGAGGATAACGACAACAGCCACATCACCAGACAGCTATGCGTTTGACTGAACTGCTAGAAAATGTAGCCAAATCTTCCTCAGATGATATTTCACTAATGTTTAACATTTCGGACAAGCTGAATAATATAATTACTCTAGATAAATAAGATGGGGGGGTGACTGTCACGGCTGGAATGCCTCACAAAAAAGAAACCTGCTGAAGTGAAGACTGAACACGGTCTGAACTACTACTACTACTACTACTACTACTTACTACTACTACTACTACTGCTGCTACTGCAGCTGCTGCTGCTGCTGCTGCTGTTGCTCTTGCTGCTGCTGCTTCTGCTAATGGTGCAACCGTCACCACCAACACCACCACAACCACCACTACAACTACTACTACAACTACTACTACTACTACTACTACTACTACTACTACTGCTGCTGCTGCTGCTGTTGATGCTGCTTCTGCTAGTTGTGCAACCGTCACCAAAACCACCACCACCACCACCACCACTACTACTACTACTACTACTACTACTACTACTACTACTACTCCTACTATTGCTGCTACAAGCACCACCACTGCCCCCGCCACTACTACTACTACTAGCATTTATCTCTTGTTACATTGCATTTCATCACAGTTTCATCTAATTTACAGGGGCGAGCCCATTGCTTTGTTATCTGATTCGCTGTAATTTTATCGTTGTTTGATATCGGTCAAGCAAGAATAAGACAGACGGCGTGAGGGGGGGGCTGTGACTGGAAAGTGGTCAGTAGATAGGTTGACGAAGAGAAGAGATAAGAGAGAGAGAAAGAGAGAGAGAGAGAGAGAGAGGGTGAAAGATAGGGAGAGAGGGGGGAGAGAAAGGGCAGGGGCTCAGAAAGTTTGCGGTTGATTATATTGATAGAGGCAAAGACCACTACAGATCGATCCCCTCTCTCCCTTACCAACCGCGTCTGTGGATCTTTGGGTCAGCATCTGGAATTCGTAAAGGTCAATAAGAAATGGCAGTATCAAAGATATGATGGTGGTGATGTGGTGGGAGTCGTGGTGTTGATGGAGGTGGTGGTGATATTGGAGTTGGTACTGGTGATGGTGGTGGTGGTGGTGGTGCTGGTGGTTGTGATAATGGTGGTGCTGTTGGCGGTGGTGGTGCTGGTGCTGGTGGTCGTCGTCGTGGTGGTGATGGTGGTGGCGGCGATGGTGGAGGTGATGGTGATGGTGGTGGCAGTGACGATGGTGGTGACGATGATGATGATGTTGATGGTCGCTGTGGTTGTGATAATGGTGGTAGTCGTGATGATGATGGTGATGGCAGTGATGGTGGTCGAGATAGTGTTGGCGGTGATGATAGTCGTGTTGGTGATGGTGATGGCAGTGATGATGGTGGCGGCGATGGTGATGGTCATGGTGATGGTCATGGTGGTGATGGTGGAGGTGATGACGATGATAGTGTTGGTGGCGGCAATGGTGATGATGGTGATTGTGGCGGTGATAGTGGTGATGGTCATCCTGGTGGTGATGGTGATGACGGTGGAGGTGATGGTGGTGAGAGTGATGGTAGTGGTGGTGTTGGTGATGTTGATCGTGGTGGAAATGGCGATGGTGATAACGATATGCTGGCGGCGGTGCTCGTGGTGGTATTAGTGGTACAAGCAATTACGAATTGTTATTATGGTAGTGATCGTGTTGAGAGTCGCAATGGTGATTGCTATGAGACACTGATGGAGTTAGTACCAATGATTGTAGAAGTAGGATTGAAGAGGGTGGCGTTGGCTGTAGTGGTGTCGGGGAAAGTAGCGCTAAATGTTGCTGTGATGTTGCTGTTAATAAGTGTAGTGTTAACACTGGCGATGGCAGACAGGCGTCGAGCTGGCAGAAACGTTAGCACGCCGGGCGAAATGCTTAGCGGTATTTCGTCTGCCGTTACGTTCTGAGCTCAAATTCCGCCGAGGTCGACTTTGCCTTTCATCCTTTCGGGGTCGATTAAATAAGTACCAGTTACGCACTTAATCCGCACGTAATCGATTTAATCCGTTTGTCTGTCCTTGTTTGTCCCCTCTGTGCTTAGCTCCTTGCGGGTAGTAAAGAAATAGGTATTTCATCTGCTGTTACGTTCTGAGTTCAAATTCCGCCGAGATTGACTTTGCCTTTCTTCCTTTCAGGGTCGATTAAATAAGTACCAGTTACGCACTGGGGTCGATATAATCGACTTAATCCGTTTGTCTGTCCTTGCTCGTCCTCTCTGTGTTTAGTCCTTAGTGGGTAGTAAAGAAATAAGTATTGCGTCTGTCTTTATGCTCTGAGTTCAAATTTCGCCCACGTTGACTTTGACTTTCATCCTTTCGCAGTCGATTAAATAAGTACCAGTTACGCACTGGGGTCGATATAATCGACTTAATCCCTTTGTCTGTCCTTGTTTGTCCTCTCTGTTTTTAGCCCTTTCTGGGTAGTAAAGAAATACGTATTCCGTCTGTCTTTGTGCTCTGAGTTCAAATTTCGCCCAGGTCGACTTTGCCTTTCATCTTTCGGGGTCGATAAAATAAGTACAAGTTGAGCACTAGTAGTGGTGGTAGTGGTGGCGCGGCAGCGATGGTGGTGGTGGTAGTGACGGTTGCAACAGTAGCAGAAGCAGGTGGTGATCGTGGTGGCCGCATTTTGTCTGTCCTTATGTTCTTAGATCGAATTCCGCTGCGGTCGACATTGCCTTTCATCTTGTCGGAGTCGATAAAATAAGCACCAGTTGAACACTGGAGTCAATGTAATCGACGAGCCCCAAAAGTACTGGCTTTGTTCCAAAATTTGAAACCAATATTCGCGATGACAGATAGGCGGCTGACTGGCAGAGTCGTTAGCACGCGTGGTCAAATACTTAGCAATATTTCGTGTCTTTACTTTCTGAGTTCAAATTCTTTTGAGGTTGTCACTGTCTTTCACCATTTCAGGGTGAATGAAATACGTACCAGTTAAGCATTCGAGTTGATGTAATCGAATCCCCCACCTCCAAAATTGCTGGCCTTGTGCCAAAATTTGAAACCAATATCAGTAACGGTAGAACTAATGTCGCTGTTTAATCCTAGGTCTGATATCATCAAGTAGCCTTATCTATAAAATGTGTTCAAGCGTCGAAATCTTTGCGTATGTATATCAGGTTCTACATTGCCCATTGTATTTTACTTTATTTAAAATAGCAGGATTGACTGTGTGGTAAGTAGCTTGCTAACCAACCACATGGTTCCGGGTTCAGTCCCACTGCGTGGCATCTTGGGCAAGTGTCTTCTGCTATAGCCCCGGGCCGACCAATGCCTTGTGAGTGGATTTGGCAGACGGAAACTGAAAGAAGCCTGTCGTATATATATATGTATGTGTGTGTTTGTGTGTCTGTGTTTGTCCCCCTAGCATTGCTTGACAACCGATGCTGGTGTGTTTACGTCCCCGTCACCTAGCGGTTCGGCAAAGAGACCGATAGAATAAGTACAGTGCTTACAAAGAATAAGTCCCGGGGTCGATTTGCTCGAGTAAAGGCGGTACTCCAGCATGTCCCCAGTCAAATGACTGAAACAAGTAAAAGAGAGTAAAAGAGAGAGTGTAATTTGAGGCAATTTCACAACTACCTCTAGCAGCTCGGGTTGCTGTACTTGATAATGATAGGGAATTGTGTGGAAAGTATTAGTATTAACGAAACTGAGATTGGCGGATTAAATGCACTGTTATTAAAAGCAGAGATTAGTATTAGTGGTGCAGTTGATAATGATAATGTTGATCATTTTGTGCATTATTTTATCCGACCGGTTTCGAAGGAAAATGTACAACACTAAATCCCCATTATCCTCTATGTCTGTAGACTATGTGACAGATCACCTACAAGTCGTTGAATACATCGCAAGCCCTGGAATAAACGTTATATCATAAACTTCGTTCTTCATTTATTATTTATACTCTATGACTGTAATAAAGCTTACAGAATTCCTGTTTGTTCAAAACACGAGTTTCCAAGGGAAACTAACCTTGTATCACAGATTGATAAGTGCTTCATATACATGTATATATACAGTGTTTGACTAATCACTATGCTGGAAGCTATCTGGATAATGATAGTCTACGTGGAGCCTTCTCTTACAGTAGTAGGCTTTCATTAAACTGTGCACACAGAATAATATATATGCGTGTGTGTTTGTTTATAGACATATATTAAATATATGTGTGTGTGTGTGTGTGTGTGTGTGTGCGTAAGTATGAATGTAAATATATATATATATATAAGTATGAATGTCTATCTGTATGCATATATATGCGGATATACTCTTTTACTCTTTTACTTTTATACTTGTTTCAGTCATTTGACTGCGGCCATGCTGGAGCACTGCCTTTAGTCGAGCAACTCGACCCCGGGACTTATTCTTTTGTAAGCCCAGTACTTATTATATCGGTCTCTTTTTGCCGAACCGCTATGTGAAGGGGACGTAAACACACCAGCATCGGTTGTCAATGCTAGGAAGACAAACACAGACACACAAACACACACGCATACATATATATATATAAACATATATACGACAGGCTTCTTTCAGTTTCCGTCTACCAAATACACTCACAAGTGGTCGACCCGAGGCTATAGTAGAAGACACTTGCCCAAGGTGCCATGCAGTGGGACTGAACCCGGAACCATGTGGTTGGTAAAAAAGCTACTTACCACACAGCCACTCCTGCGCCTAAATATATATTAAATGAAAATTACACAAAATACTACAAACTGTAGTCACAGAAGGAACATAATCCTTCATCAGTTTCGACCAAAAATATTAATACTCAGTTTCGTGCCTTTAACGATAAGAGTGAGAACTTCGTATATCGCCGGTACTCACAAGATCTGCGTAGAATTAGGGCTCCAGCAAACAAGACAATACAAGGTGGACCTACCAAAGTAAACAAATATAATTTGAAACGATAGACGAATAAATAAATAAATAAATAGACGCAGGAGTGGCTGTGTGGTAAGTAGCTTGCTAACCAACCACATGGTTCCGGGTTCAGTCCCACTGCGTGGCATCTTGGACGAGTGTCTTCTGCTATAGCCCCGGGCCGACCAATGCCTTGTGAGTGGATTTGGTAGACGGAAACTGAAAGAAGCCTGTCGTATATATGTATATATATATATATGTGTGTATGTGTGTGTGTTTGTGTGTCTGTGTTTGTCCCCCTGGCATTGCCTGACAACCGATGCTGGTGTATTTACGTCCCCGTCAGCTAGCGGTTCAGCAAAAGAGACCGATAGAATAAGTACTGGGCTTACTTACAAAAGAATAAGTCCCGGGGTCGATTTGCTCGAGTAAAGGCGGTGCTCCAGCATGGCCGTAGTCAAATGACTGAAACAAGTAAAAGAGTAAAATAAATAAATAAATAAATAAATGAATAAATAAAGCCTTTCAGCCAAACAGGAGGATGATGGGTAATGCCTAGAAGAAATCCTCAATGGATATTAAAAGCGAAATAGTAAGCGGGGAGAAAATGTTGACCGGTAGGCTAAGTGTCCGGTGGCGAAAAAGCGAAGTTCTCAGTCTTATCGTTAAAGGCACGATACTGTGTTTTAGCATTTTTGGTCGATTGTTGATGAAGAATTAGGGTCCTTTTGTGTGTGTCCTGCGTCTACGTTTTGTAGTATTTAATGCAAGTTTCATTTATTGAGTAACTGAACGCCACGCATCCTCACTGTTGTTAAAAGTAAGTTTTTTTGATTGATTCTAGTTTCAGCTCATGAGCTGTGGCCATGCTGGGGCACCGCCATTTATATAATTTTTTTGTGATTCTGTCTTCTTTCTTTCTTTCTTTCTGTCTCGTCCTGATATTCCTTTTCTAGCATCCCAACTTCCTTTCTCCCTCTCTCTCATCTTCTCACACTTAATTGTTGACTTTCACCTTTCCTTTTCCTGATCTCTCTCTCTCTCTCTCTCATTCTGCTGCTCTCTCTCTCTTTCCTTCTCTCGCATCCTCATTTCTTTCTCTCTACTGCCCGCACGTGACCTGTGATTAATTTTCTCCATCTCTGCCTTTTCGCCACCGGATACTTAGCCTGACGATCAGCGGAGAACGTGGCAACAGTGAAAGAAACGTTTAATCGCAGAACGCAAAAACCAAAACGCCAAGCAGCTCAGGAAAGTGAACTAACTTGACACACAACACGTATTGTGTTGCATAAAGAATTGAATTTTCGTCCATGGAAACCCCATTACGTGCAGAAGCTAAAACCTGAAGACTGTGGACGCAAACGTTCAGATCTTCAGAACTCCAAAAAGTCTCACTCCATCTGATTTTTACCTGAGGGGTTACACATACACATTCACAAAAGAGGAATTGTACAAGACAAAACCTCGCACACTAGAGCATCTGGAGCCAAAGATTCCGGAGGTTCTCAATGATATCCCAGATAAAGTACTTCAGAAGGTTGTTCAATCCACCCCTGGCCGTTTTAGGAAACTGGTTGATGCCACCGGTGCTTACGTTGAAATATAAGGATTTATTTTCATTTTTCCATGTAATAAAAACATGTATCATTCGTTTCAATAAATTTGTAAAAGGAATACGGATTCTATTACCAATTTTTAATACCTACTAACGTTTCACTTACCCTGTATATCTATATATGAATATTGGTGTGTGTGTGTGTGTGTGTATGTGTGTGTGTGTGTGTGTGTGTGTGTGTGTGTGTATTGCATCGGACCTACTAGTCGATAACTTTAGTGTCTGTTTTCCGTTCGTCTGTGCATTTAATATGTTCTTTAATTTGCCATTCCGTGTCTGTTTTACGTTTGTGCATTTACTATATAGTTTTTAACGCATGACTCATATATACACACACACACACACACACACACACATACATATATATATATAATATATATATATATATATATATATATATATTATATATATATATACAATTGCAGCGTGGAAGGTGTTTATAAGCCATTTAAGAACACACAAAAGCCGTTCGATTCACTTCAACATTTAGTTTAATTTGTCAAAATATTTTCGTCGCTAAAATCCGCGACCTGTTCACTGACAAAGTCCGTGATGCAGCACGACTTTGTCAGTGAACAGGTCGCGGATTTTAGCGACGAAAATATTTTGACAAATTAAACTTAAATGTTGAAGTGAATCGAACGGCTTTTGTGTGTTTCTTAAATGGCTTATAAACACCTTCCACGCTGCAATTGTTTTCGTTTCAGCACACGATCTCAGATCAAATTACTTGCTATGCGAGTACAATTCCCCTATATATATATATATATATATATATATATATATATATATATATATATATATATATATATATATATATATATACATGTATATCTATATGTATATACCTCGTGAGTACCGCTGGCGAATTTTTTCTCTGTCTTCCCTTCTCGGGATCTTTCCATCTCCTATGTTTCCGACGAAGAGCTCCGCTCGAAACGTTAAACCTTCTTTCTTCCCTTCTTTTCTGAGCGTCCAATAATACTATATTTGTTCCACGTCCTCGCGTTTTGTTTTTTTTTTTGTTTTTATGTGTTTTCTTGTTTGATTAACTTTATATATATATATACTTATATATATATATATATATATATATATTATATATATAATATATATATATATATATATATATATACCGAGTAAACACATAAATGTGAAACAAGGTGGAAAAAAAGTACTCAAATACCAGTGGGTAGAGTAATATGCTTTATTTTAAGCAGCAGAAAATTCAACAAAATCTGTTACTCTGAGTTTCTCGTTGCCGTTCATCAAACTGTCTGATGAACGGCAACGAGAAACTCTGAGTACAGATTTTGTTGAATTTTCTGCTGCTTAAAATAAAGTATATATATATAATATATATGCATACATACACACACACATCATGCATACAAACATATACACATGCTTATCTGTATCATCTCTCTCTCTCTCTCTCTCTCTATATATATATATATATATATATATATATATAATATATATAAATTTCAACAATTGAGGGTAAAATTAATTAATTAATCAATTTCACCAAGTATTCAGTATGCAAAGGGACCATTTAAGGCGAATTCAAATTATTACATTATATAAAAGGGCTTAGTAAAATAAATTAAAATATAGTTTTAAAAAAGTTTTTTTAGCTGCTATTTCTAATGAGTTCAGTATGCGGCAAAGTAATTTATTTTACTAAGCCCTTTTATATAATGTAATAATTTTATATATATATATATATATATTTCATATGAGTATGTATGCAAGTTATCTATGTATAAGTATAAAGGGAGATAACAGACTGGTAGAGGGAAAACAGACAGACAGAGAGTGGGAGGATATGAACTTATATTTGAAGTGAAATTATTAAGTAATTTGATTCTGGTGGAGGGAGGAAACATGTTGAAAGAGGTGGTACGGTGAAGGGTTCCGTTACGGTAGGTGCGGTATAAGAAGTGATAAGACAGCAGTCATTGTAGTATTATAACGGGAGGGGAAGGCTAACGAGGAGAAACCGAGCGTTGTGGAGGAGTGGGCGGAGCAGAGAAATAAGTAAGGCTTTGATGATAGTGATGACGACGACGACGATGACGACGACGATGATGATGATGATGATGATGATACTTATGTTATCGTTGATGGTGGTGATGATGATGATGATGATGATAATGATGCGGACGATTATGATAACCCTCATGGTACTAATGCTGATGGCGACGATGATGATGGTGATAGCTCTTATGTCGATGATGATGGCTTCAATGATGATGCTGATGATTATGATGACGATAACGACGATGATGACGATAACACTGATGTTGTTGAAGACGATGATGATGATGATGATGATGATGATGATGATGATGATGATGATGGTGACGGTGATGATAATGGTGATGATGATGATGATGATGATGATGATGATGATGATGATGATGATGATGATGAGAATGATGATGATGATGATGATGATGACGATGACGATAGCACTGATGTTGTTGAAGACGACGATGATGATGATGATGATGATGATGATGATGATGATGATGATGATGATGGTGATGGTGATGATGATGATGATGATGATGACGATGACGATAACACTGATGTTGTTGAAGACGACGATGATGATGATGATGATGATGATGATGATGATGATGATGATGATGATGATGATAGTGATGGTGATGATGATGATGATGATGATGTTGTTGAAGATGATGGTGATGATGATGATGACGATGATAATGATGATGATGAAGATGACGATGATGACGACGATGATGATAATCACAACGCTTTTGTTGTTGATGATGACGACGATGACGAGAATTGAATGTTGCTGACGATGAATACAAATAGGCAATTACGAAGGAGTCCTCCGGTAAGCTGCATTGCAAAGGAGAAAGACGGTGAGGATGAATGGTCAGAGCGGCGTTTTGTAGGCACCGATCTCATTCATCTGTCTAACAGTTTATTCCACCTCTGAGTGTTGTGGTCGTGCATAATTCCCCAAAATTTCATAGTATTCATCTTGGTATAACCAAATAAATTTTTGATTGGCGGAGCACCTGGTTGATGTTATATTCTGTTTTAT